>NW_014542732.1:565491-581812 GCF_000741045.1 Vigna radiata var. radiata
CTAGAAAACCCCTTCTTTTCTATAAATAAAAATTAAAAATATATTTTAAGGATTCTAGCGCATGTGTGATCGCACGCATCGTCCTTGTGCTAGAAGACCTTTTCTTTTTCTTACATAAAAATTACAAAAATACCAAAACATCCTTTGTCAAACAAACAATCGAACTTTCAGCCAGAACTACGTAATCCTTGATTCTCCATCCAAAATGGAGATACGTAGGATGGTTTTTCCGTAGTTTTCCAGAATAAACTATGGTGGCGACTCCAAAATCTCTTTTTCTAAACTTATTAATTATTTTTGGATCGTCGTCCCGTCGCGATTCCGGTTGCGACAGAAATAAATAAGAATTTGGATATATGAGAGTTTCAAAATATTACATTGTTCCCCAACAGCAAAGGGTTTAGTTCACCATAATCATGGTGAAACTAGATGAAAATAATGAAAGAATGGAAAAAATAACCCTAAACTTGGTAGATTAGAGCCTAAGCATCCAAGGAACCTCCTCCAAGGTGTGTGGAATAGCTCTGGACGTTTCTCTCTGCCAAAATAATCCCCTTTTGATTCGCACTGGGGCTATATATAAGCCAAAAAAGATAACAGAAAGATTATAGAATCTAGCTAATAAAAATAGACAACCGCCCAGGTGCCTAAGTAAACCGCTCAGCGGTTTCCCTCTTGCCGCTTTGACCGCTCAGCGGTTAGTTTTGCCACTGAGGGGTTTCCCTCTAATCGCTCTAAGCGCTCAACGGTCCAATCTGGTGCTCAACGGCTCTCTTGACCCTTCTTTTCATCATTTTTCTCCTTCTTTCAGGGGTCTAAGTCCACCTTACTTTACTTCCATCTTCAATTCACCTAAAACCCTGGAAAACAATGTAAAAACAAGAATAATATCTCTAAAATCAATTATCATGCTATGAATGAGTTAAACAAAGCAATGCATATAGAGGAAAAACCCTAACAATTAATGAAAGAAGCATATGTAATAAGAATCAATTCCAATACAAAAGAGTTTAGAGGTTACATCTTCCCCAATAACAAATAAGATTAGCTCTCCACCATGGAGACTCTAGGTGAACAATGGAATGGAATGAAGATAGAAATCCTAGAAAGGGAAGAGGAGAGCTCTCACATCCCTAAATCTGCCCTCAAAGGGGTGAAAAACTTGTTTCTGTGCTCAAGCCATCAAAAGATACATTCTCTAGGGTGTCTAGGTCTTAAATAGAACATAAAACTAATAAAAAACAGGTCCAAGCCCATGTCGTCGACGCTCAGCACCCCAACTTAGGGCGCCCAGGCGTGAATGTGAGAGAAGTGGCGCTCAACGCCCCCAAAAGGGCGTCCGGGCGAGGTGCGGTGCAAATTCTGCGCTCAGCCCCCTTAAAGGGGCGTCCAAGCTTGGACAACTTTTTTTAGCACTACATTTTTTCCTTTTTTTCTGCATTTTTGCTTGCTCATTAAGTTCTGACTCCTTCATATTTTAAATCCTCTTCCAAATCACTCCATTAGCCTACAAAATTAAGGGAATTAGTAAGAAAATCATTAAGTATAACCTCAATTCGCTTATTCACAAAACTAAAGTAAAAACATGAGTTAAAGCAAGTTTCTAAGTCAAAAAGGGTGCCTTTAGTATCAAGATTGAATCACAGATAACAGTATATTCAACTGTTATCAATGATCATGGTGTGGTTAATGATTGGGATAATCATGTTGGTGGTGTACTGATGAGTCAATATTTTATGGACTGTACTTAGTTTATTGTACCGAATTTAATCAGGGATTTGTGCTTAAATGTCCAGTATTTTCCCGTTTCTGTGAATTGTGCTTAATTTGACCATAAATTCTTATTTTAGTTAATTTGAAATATCTGAGATTAATTATTTGCATTGCTAATTGTAGGGAAATTGTTGGACAATATTTTGGGACATAAAGAGAAATGCCACACCAATTTATTTTAAACTTAAATGAGAGAGGAGATGCAAATGTCATTTTTAGGGGTGCACATGGAAATAGGCTTGAATAAAGAGCACATGGAATTTAATTTTAAAAGTCCAGCAGCTTATGGTCTAGCCAAGAGACTCACTTGGCTTTCATGGAACATGTATTTTATTTGAATTAGAAAAGGGAAGCAGCACATTTTGGTGAGGAGTTCACGTCCAACTTCATCCAACAAGGCTGCAACACGTTGACGGATGCACATAGAAAAAGAAGTCCAGCAAGGCATTCATTGGACTGAGAAAAAAAAGTTGGACGGTGCATGGTTATTGAAGCAAATTCTTCATCCAGTAGTTTGCTGCCACGGTCCAAAAGCAATTGGGCCTAGCATTCATTTTATTGAAGAAAGGAGGTGCAGCAAGCAATCCATGAGAAAGAAAGTAGCTGGTCCAGCAGGCAGCAGCCACACACAATTAATACACGGTCCAGGTGGTTTGGAGAGGTGTGCTTCAATTGGTAGGGGTGACATCAAGCAAAAAGAAGTGTGTCACAGTTTTGGATGCGCTGATGGTATTCACGGAAGCACATTCTCGTTTTCTTGGGTGATTTTGGATAGAATTGGCAGAGGAGGCCCATGGAAATAAATGGAGGAAGGCCTATGTAAGCACGAAACCCAAGGATATGAGGGAGCTAGCCGCCACAAACATATTTTTATTTTTTTGGAAGATATTGAAAGAAGACACCACACATATGGAAGGGGACGTTGCTTGATTTTGGAGGCAGCCGTTAGGTGCATTGAAAGCTGTTGCTGTCACGTTGAGAATTGGAGAGCTCCAAGAAGCGTCCTTGCATTTGCTATATATCCATGAATTTCAATTAGTCATGCAATTTTTTTTATTCAAGCTTTATGCACACGGCTGTTACATTTATCATGTCACACGGACATTTATTATTTAGAAGCAACTCATTCCCTCTTTTATTTGTACACGCTAGATGCTAGTAGGAAGTTACGGTGATTTCAGTTGGGAAAAAAATCATATGCGGTTCATTGTTTTGAGCATTGCCAATTCAATTTCTTTTGGTAAAAGCACTTGGTCACATGAAATGGTGGAAAAAGTTTATGCTTTCTAATGTCTTTTGTCTTAGAATATTTTACATTACATGTTTAATTACTTTTCATCTTTTTCATTGAGTGTTGCATTTTAATAATTTTTAATTGTGCTATATATTTGTTTGCTCTAGTATTGGGTTTAGCATTTTCACTCTCTGGACTCGATTTTAAAAAAATTACTGCAACCACACCAGAGGTCCAAATGCTACGTTTTATATATCACATGAAAGATAATTGAGTCTACTTTCCAGAAAAAAAAAAACCTCATCTCATTTAGAGCTCTGTAGAAAACGTTATGGGTAAAACATTGAGCAAAGGTCAGAGCTGTCCAGTTCCAGCGTGAATTTTCGTAATTACTGTAGCAGTTTCGTTTTTATTGTTTTAATTTCATTTTCGTGCATGGTGAAACCTTTTCAAACCCCCCCCCCTTTTCGTGTTAGACTCGATTCTGAACCGTAGTTGGTCCTTGTGAGACGACCTAAGAGTCATTCCTAGCTATATTGCATTTCTTATTATGCAATCAAATTTGATTGGGCGGCGACACCCATCATGTACCTATGATGATGATCATGGTATTGAGGATGCTCTACGTTATGTTATGTTGATAATGGTGTTACTATATTAGATATAGTAACTAGTTAGCATAGGTGCTAATGAGTGGATACACCAAAGGTTTATGTGTAAGATGTTAGTAATGACATCAAGCATCAATGATCAAGGATCAAAGATCGAGGTTCGAGGATGGATGATTGAGGCTCAGGGAGCGAGTAATCATATATGATTGAATTGTTATTACTTCTATGTATGAGATGTTTGATTATGATTAATATAATCAGATGGTATGTATCTTGTTGTGTGTTTGATTAGTGTTGATATTATTGAGATTGTTGACAACACAAACTCTATATCAATCTAGTTTTTGATGATGACAACACTATGCTTAATAACAGTACACATGTTGTTGTATTACATGTTCTTATTCTGAACTGATTGTTATATCTGCTGAACATGTTTTGATGTACTGTGGTGTATGTTCCTATGTTATTTGTGTGATATATTTGTGGAACATGCTTGTATGATTATGTGCAATGTGAACTGCTTTGTCAAAAATATTTTACTGGACATTTTGGAAAGAGAAAAATCACAAGCACTTTTACAAACTTATAATTGTGTGACAAAGTTCTAGTCCAGTCGAATACATTTATAATAGATTCGACTATTCTAAAACCTTTGTACAAATTTTGAGAATCAGTACTCTGTGATGTTTTGGATTGAAAAGAATTTTAAAATTTTTTTACATGTGTTAATCGACTTTGTTCAGTGTGCATTCGACTGTATTATTGATCTGTTTTGGAATTTTGTTACGCTCCAACGGCTATATTTTTTAAAAGTTAGTTAAGCATTGATGACTTGGTCAACTGTATTAAATGTGTGTTGTTTTTGGTTGACTGAGAGCCTCTATGTTGACTGTCTGTTATAACTGTATTAATACAGTCGACTGAATTAGTAGGCTATTCGACTGAGAAACAATCTAACTGACAGAAAACTATAAATTGGCTAAACACGATTTGTTTAGAGACTTTTGACGATCTAACATTTTCATTTCTTGTTTTAGATTGAATTATTTGTGTTAACAGCTCCAAGAATTCTTCAAGAAGACGATGGTGATCTATCTTGAGAGATATTCAAAGGGAGAAGGCTTATGCGCTGTCTGTGTGATCAGAACTGCATAAAGAAGGTGCTTCTTGATTGATCATTGAAGGCATGACATCCTGTGAAGACTGTTGCGTTGTTTGAAGGCTTGACATCCTGTGAAGAGTGCTGGAATTGACTTGTTGTGATACAGGGGTTACACGTTGAGGATTGTTCGACGTGGGTTCAGATTACAGAAGAGGGGATTCTTGCTGCAAGTCTGGTTTTGGTTATTGCAGCTATATTTTGGTTTTAGGTTAGAGAGGAGATTTATATTTTTGACGTGAGGTCTTCTATAAATTCCTTGTTGTAAAAACCGCAACCTATATAGTGCATTTGCTTCCTGGGTGGAAGGACACTAGATGTAGGCATTGTTGGCCGAACCAGTATAAAAACCAGTGTTTGATTTTCTCTATCCCTGCACTCTTTATTTTAGTCGACTATATTTATTTCACAGTCAACTATGTTTTTCCGTTGCATAGAAATTTTCATTACTTGCATTTCAAGAAAGATCAAAAGCTTTATACTTTTGTTTAAAGATTGCGAAAAGATTTTGTTTTTGAAACAACACCAATTCACCCCCCCCCCTCTTGGTGTAAAACGAAGCCTGCCTATTTTCCCAACAGATATAATCAAAAGGTATTTATCTTGTTGAGTGTTTGATTATGGTTGATATAATCAATAGGTATGTATCTTGTTGTTATGACCCTTTTATCGATAGCTTACCCCATACATGTTTGTGGTTGTGTTTTTGTGAATGAAATTATCGGGAGTGATGGGGAAAGATTGGGTTTCTTTAAAAAGTTCTTTTGACATAGACTTTTGAAACAAAGTAATAGTAGTTGTTTTATTTCCTTAGTCATTGTAATTACTTTCTGAATAATGTAATTGGACAAGGCTTTTGGAACTATTATGTTTTGAATAAATTATGCATATTGAAAGGTTAAGGTTTTGAAAAAATACGTTTTCGCGCTATGATAAAGTTTTGAAATTTACTGAATTTTGTAAACACATGACATTCCAGAATTTCGGGCGTTACAAGTTCTGGTGCTTTTTCTATCCTTTCTAGGTTCCAACTCCTCGATACTTTAACTCATCTTCCAAATCATTCCAATAACCTACAAAATCAAGGGAATTAAGGATAAAAATCATCAATTATAACCTCAACTCTCTTATTCACACAACTTAAACTCAAAACAAGAAATCAAGTAAGTTTCTAAGCCAAATAGAGTTGATCTAATATGAAAATTGCATCACAGATTATAGTGAATTCAATCGTTATCACAACCCCAAACTTGAAACTTTGCTTGTCCTCAAGCAAAATGTAACTTGGCCTAAACAACATAGATAAACTACACTGGTCTAGCATATCACAAAGCACTTTCTTCTAGAACAAATAATCTCTCATGTTTGCTTATCATAAAAATATCAGTAAAGATGTAATGTGATAATGGTTTAAAACACCGTTATTTGTGATGTAATTTTGACACTAAAAACACCCTTTTTCACTTAGAAACTTGCTTGGACTCATGTTTTTCCTTTAGTTTTATCAATAAGAGAGTTGAGGTGGAACTTAATGATTTTTTGACTAATTCCCTTGATTTTGTAGGCTATTGGAATGAATTGAAAGAAGGGTTGTATTTCTGCATTCCAAACAACCCCAAACTTGAACCTTTTCAATCCATACAATTATTCTCAACCCAACTCAAGGTAATTAATTCAAAACAAGGGTTTTCATCCTGTTTAAGGCTAAGGTTCAAAAAGGGTATAACATTTAATCACTTTAGGCAAAAATTTGGCTAAGTAATGGCTTCCAAACATGACCTTGATCATATGACATAAACATGCAATTCAATCAACTATCAAGACTCAGGCAATATCATTCATGCTTCCCTGTGAACAGTACATATATCAATGAAAACTCTAGAGCTCAATACCTCACACAACATGTTTTCTCAAACATCATTCATACACTCTGCTTAGTATCATAATCACAATCATAAATCACAACACATTTGTTCACATAGTTAGTCAACCATTTACCTGCAAAAATGCTTATTAGTGAATCATTGGGAAGACCATTCATGACAACTTCAAAAATGCTTATTAGTATCTACGTTCCTCGCCCTCTCCGTCTCCGCTACGCGCAGCGCCTGCTCCAGCGCCAAACTCCTCTACTCCGACGGGTTCCTGTGCTCCCTACCTTGTTGGTAGTACATAAAAGAAAGACAATCTCCTGGGAGACTGTAATCAAAGCTCTCCCACCCCTTATCCCCGCGCCTGCTCGGAAAATCCTTCATTGCGCGTGCCAGCTCCTTCGCCGCCTTCCCCTCACAACGATTATCGACGAGGAAAAGTGCGGCGGCCACCCGCTGCGAAGTTCTGAGAAGGCGGATCTCGTAGAGGAGCTCGGCGCCGCCGTTATCGAGGGCGGCGAGGAGTTCAGGGTCAACGTTGGACTCGACAACGGAGTCGCGGACCTACGCAACGACTATTAGGCGATTCTGGTCTACGCCGGAGATGTTGGGGGTTTCCTTGATGGTGGGAGGCGAGAAGCCTTCTCGGAGTAGGGAGGATATGAGGGGTGCGTACTGGTACCAGAGGCCGAGGCGATTGGCGAGGATGTTAGTGCGGCCGACGATGTCGAGGTTGCCGTATTGCAATTTGAGGGGTTCCGACGGAGGGCGGAAGGGTTGGTAGACTTGCTGCTGCGGCAGAGGCGGCGGGTAGTTCCTGAAGGAAGAAGGGTTGATTATGGCAGATATGGGTTTGATGGAATGGCGACGGTTGGTGAATGATGGAGAGCTTCTGAGAAAGAGATCATTTGGATTATTGGGTTTGAGGCTGAGAGTGTTTCCAGTGACAGAAGGCGAGATGGAGAGCATCTTGCTTAGTGTCTACAGACTGTTTGAAGAATGTTCTTAGAGTGTTTGAAGAAATTGCTTCTCCTTACCTTATCTCATGCTACTCTCTCTTCAGTATTTTTTTCTTCTGCTCACTCACTCATCTCTTTCTTAACTATCTTTTTCACCAGAAATAACTATATCATCAAAATATCTTGGTTTAATCATCTCCAACATCCCTATTTATGCACGGTTGTCTCAATTTGGTTCCCGTATTTTTAAAAGTATCGATTTGGTCCCTAATTATGTAAATTTGAATCAATTGAAGGCTTGCTGTTAAGTTGGCTGAACGACGTTAAGAAAATTGAAATGTGGGTTGGTGACAGGGCTAAGTGCTTTGGACGTGGAAGATTATGGTCATCTTACCTGGATGTGCTTAATTTTTAATATTTATAATTTATAATTTAAATTCAAAACGCAACGTTTTTTACTAAAAAGAAAAAGTGATTAGTGATGAGCAGACATGGGTGTGTCATTGGGGATAATTGGGGATAAGAGGGAAAATAGGGTTCTTTCGAGGGTTTGCTTTCTGGATGGAATTTGGGGGACAATTGGATATAACGTTGGTATTTGGTATAGTTGTTGAGTAAATAGGTTTCGTTTTAAGATTTTTGAGTGATTAATCAGTGCTATTTTGGTGGAATAGAGAAGCAGTTGTCGGTGAAGTACGTGGAAGACAATGGCGATATTGTTCGTAGTGAAAGTGTTCGTGGCAAAAGGTTAGTAAATGCGTTTTTCATTGTCCTTTTATGGTTCTCCGACAATGTAGCATGTTGTATAATGTTTCCTTTTTCGAAATGCATGTGGTCCCCCATTATTAAAGTGTTGTGTAATTGTCTTTTTCATTGGGTTCTGGTTTGCCTCTATTGTTAATACTTTTTGCTGTGGTCCTTATTACTTTATAGGTTAAAATATAAGTTTTGTTTTTACATCATGGAAGAAAATTTTGAAGTTGTTTTCCACCACGGTGGAAACTTCGTAAAGGAAGGGAAACTTATCTATAAGGGTGAGAGTACAACTTATTCGTTTGACCCAGACCTTTGGAGCTATTTCTTGGTAGTAAGTGTAGTAAAAGGGTTAGGTTACAATGAGTTTAAGGAGTTGTGCTACTCTATAGGTGGTTGTTCTGTGTTAGAAAATAGGCTGGAGCCTTTGTTGGATGACGTAGGAGCCATGCAGATGATAACCTTAGCTAGGCTTAATGGGCAGGTGCATCTATTTGTGGTTCATAAAGTGTCTGAACCTGACATAATACATATGTTAGAATATGTTCCTCAAAATACAGTTGAAGAGCAAGGTGAGGGTATGGTTGAGGCTGAACATGAAAAGGAAGGTGGGGGTATGGTTGAGGGGGAATGTGAAAAGGAAGGTTTGGGTTTGGTTGAGGCTGAAAATGAAAAGGAAGGTGGGGATATGGTTGAGGGTGAATGTGAAGAGGAAGGTGTGGGTTTGGTTGAGGGTGAACGTGAAGAGGAAGGTGGGGGTATGGTTGAGGGGGTATGTGAAGAGGAAGGTGAGGTTGCTGGTAATGAAGGTGATAAAATAACTAAAAATGTTGTTGATGGAGAAGAAAGAGTTGAGGTTGATGATGTTGTTGATGGTCACATTGAAACAGAGGTTGTTGCGGGTGAGGTTGAAGAGGATGTTGCTGAAGTTCGTAGCTGGACTTCTAGTGAAGAAGATGATGCTGGGAATGACGAGGTTAATTATGAGTGTATGGATGGTCTGGTTGATGTTAATGTTCAGTGTGATTTATAAGAGGATGTAGGAGATGAAGTTGCAGATTGGTTTGGTAATGTCCAAGTTGATGTGCAATCTGATGATAGTGATCTTGATGATGGAATAAGTTGTGATCTTGATAGAGGGTTGTCTGATGAGGAATGGAAATCTGATGAATTAGACAGTGGAGCAGAAAGTGATGGGTAAGATGATGAAGAGGAAGGTTATGGGAAGTTTGAAACATTTTCCATGCCTAAGACAATGTTAGATTATAAATGGGATGTGGGAACCTATTTTGCTGACAAGCAAGATTTTGTGGATGCCATCAAAACATATTCAATAGAAAATGGTAGAAATATTAAATATCTTAAAAATGATAAGAAGAGATGTAGGCTAAAATGTATGGGTGCTAAAGGAGAGTGCCCCTGGATGGCATATTGTGCTTATATGGAAGTTATTCATACATGGCAATTGAGGACTATTGTTGACAATCACATATGTAGTAGAGAGCACAAATTAAGATTGTTTAATGCAAATTGGCTCAGTAAGAGATTGGAAAAAACTGTTAGAGAAAATCCCCAAGTAAAGGGAGTGGAAATTCGGGAGAAGATAAGTAGAAAATGGAATGTAGGTGTATCTAAATGTGTGGCTTATAGGGCAAAGGCCATTGCTTCAGACCATGTTGATGGGTCTTTCAAAGACCAATATAGAAGGATTTATGACTATGCGAATGAGCTCCTAGCTCGTAATCCAAGATCAACGGTGAAGGTCAAAGTTGAAGAGACTGTGGATGGAAACATTTTTAAGAGGTTTTATACATGTTTGAAGGCTTGCAAGGATAGTTTTGTGTCCTGCAGGCCAATTATTGGGTTGGATGGTGCTTTTCTAAAAGGGAAATATGGTGGAGAAATGTTAACTGCTATTGGTAGAGATGCAAATGACCAAATGCTACCTCTAGCTTATGCTGTGGTGGAAGTTGAGAACAAGGAAACTTGGAGATGGTTCCTTGAACTTCTTGTTGAAGATCTTGGTGGGATAGAAGTTGCTTCATCATTTACAATCATTTCGGACCAGCAAAAGGTAATGCATATGACCTTTTCCCTGGTTTTTTTAATTAACATTCGTATATAAATCATTTGTCTAACAATATAGTGATAATTACATTGAACAGGGACTGCTGCAAGCTATTCAAGAAGTGATCCCTAGAGTTGATCAACGTTTCTGTGTTAGGCACCTTTACGCGAATTTCAGAAAGCAATTCCCTGGAAAACAACTAAAGCGATTGATGTGGAAGGCAGCTACAGCAACTCATCCACAAACATGGGAAGCAGAATTGAGAAATATAACACAACTTAATGATGATGCTTTCAAATACTTGTTAAAAATCCCTCCCAGGTTTGTTTCTAAATTTTTATTGTTAAAAATCTGCCATTGAGCACTAATATTGATCAACATTATCCTATGCAGGCATTGGTCAAGATCAAGATTTATCAGCAAACCTCAGTGTGATACTTTGGTAAACAACATGTCAGAGGCTTTCAATAGTGTAATGCTGCATACAAGGTCTAAGCCAATTGTAAGCATGTTGGAGGACATCCGCCTTTATTTGATGAAGAGATGGGAAACTAACAGGACAAAAAGCCAATCATTGTCTGGGGAGATTTGTCCAAAAATCAAGACTAGACTAAATAAGGAGTCTCAGTTAACTAAATATTGGATTGCATGGTAAGTTCTTTCATTATTTCATTTAAAATATGTCATTAGTTTATGATTAACAAATCTTTATTCTTTTCACTTTACAGCTGGTCAGGCAACAAGATTTTTGAAGTTCGCCATGTGTCCCAAGCTGGTGATAAGTTTATAGTAAATTTAGATGAAAAAGTGTGTTCATGCAGGAAGTGGGAAATCACTGCCATACCATGTTGCCACTCCTTGGCTGCCATGAAATTCTTAAATGTAGATGCAGAGGACTTCATCCCATGTTGCTTCAGGAAGTCAACATATGAAGAAATATATTCTTCAATTGTCTACCCCATAAATGGAAACAATATGTGGGACATTACCACATATGTTGATGTCCTCCCTCCACCGAAAAGGGTATTGCCTGGGAGGCCAAAGAAGAAGAGAAGAGTGCAGCAATGGGAATTGGTCAAGGACGACAAAAGAATGAGGAAGGGTGGTTTAAAGAAAAGATGTGGCATTTGCAAGGAGCTCGACCACAATAGGAAGTCTTGCACCAAAGGAAAACAGGCCCCTGATTTGAACTGTTAACAACCTATTCAAACTAACTCATCAAATCTGGATGAAGCAGTAGCCTAAGGGAATCAATGAAGAATTTTCATGTTGTTCTTTTATGTTTTTGTATAAGACAGCAATATCTTTTGTAACGCCTATCACTTGCACAATTATAATGCCTGATAGGTATTTGTGATGGTTTTGGTATTACACAACAGTATCTGAATCTGCAGACATTGTGATTTTGGTTTTATGAATGAAATTAACTTATATTTTTGTCAATTTTTAGTACATCGCAATATCTGAATTTGTGATGAATTTTTGGCAGCAATATCTTAATTTCTNATGATTAATATAGACACCAGGATCTTCATTTTGATGATTAATATAGACAGCAGAATCAGGTTAAAAAACTATCAACATCTGATACAAAACTGATATCAATATTTTTGGTACGGGTTCAATGGCCATTTGAATGAAGCAAAAGAAATTCTTGGTACGGGTTCAATGCCCATTTGAATGCAGCAAAATAAAATTCTTCAGTTATGCTATTCTTTTAAACACTTTGAACCATGTCTTTTGCTAACAAATAATATAGAAAGGAAATTAATATCAGCAAAGACAAATATTCATTCTGCAACCGAATCAGAACAAAACTTATGTTGAATGTTCGTGAATGAGATTGGCTATATTTCACAAACGTGTGTATCTTTCCAATTTACTGTTTCAAGCAACTTTGGTTTACCAAAATAGAGTTGTGCAAGCTGCCAGCACAAGCTAAATACTTACATATCAGAATTTGACCATTCCAATTGCATTTTCACACTAAATTATGACCAAATCACCAACCAAATCTCAGCAGTAGCGTCAAAAGTGTTTGGATCATTAATATGAAACTTTCAGCAAATTTAGTTTGACAAATATAACAGGTAGAAATGCACAACAGAGGATGGAAACTGCCAGATCAATATTTCATCATACAAGTTGCTCATTTCAGTCCAACAACTAAAATTGTCATCAACTAAAATTGCTCATAACAGATCAATAAGNACATCAAACAACTCTCATTTTCATTGAAATGGAAGAAAGCTACAACAGAGTTACAGGACATCAGCCCATTGTCATCAACATTGACACTAAAATTGTGTTTATTACACATAAAAAACAAACCAAAAATATTAAGACCTTCATCCACTTTTGAACAACCAAGGACGATTTCTCTAACTTAACTAACATTTTTCTATTATTGTCCATTTCTTCATTGTGCAACAATGTTTCTGATACGCGGGGCCCAAGCCCACCAAATAAAGAATAACCCAAGAACATGGAGAGGGGTAAAATGGTCATTGCTACAAAAGGAGGGGTGAGCTTAGTAATGAAAGGAGTGCATCATGGAAGCACATGAAGACTTAATTTTTAAGCACATGTAAAAACTTCCAGTACTTGTAGCTTCTAGATGATAGCATTTTCCTTGCCTTGCCACGTGGATGATGATCCACCATTCTCGGCAATCATCAACATCACACCTAGCTAAATGGATTTCATATAAATCCATCAAGTAGCACATGTAAATTCACTTTTGAATATTGAGAGAATTGAAANGCTGTTGAAGCTTCTTCTCCCATCGAAAGTCACTCCTTGGCTTGTCTTCTCCAATGCAACTTCCTTCNTTGAGTNGAAGGNCGTCTGAGTTGTAACCACACCACTACAAGCTTCCTCCGAATCTCCCTCATCATTTACTACATCTCTTCCGCTGCAACCATTTCCAAACACCTCCATCCAGCCAGTTCTGGTCTGTCACGATTCTGCACATTCGTGAGCTACTGTTTCATTGCCTTCCAACCGCTGGATCCATTCATCTAAGCTTTAATATCACGGATCTGAAGCTGCACATCTGAATGGACCTGTATCAAGTGGTATTCAGAGCATAGTTCATGATCCTGCAGTGAGCTAAGTGTCTCTGTTCCTTTCCTATACTGTCATCACGCTGTTTTCTGTCTTTGCATCCAAGTGTGTACTGTTTCATTGAAATTCTTCTAGTTTCCAGTCATTTCGTTTGTGATTTTATTGAAGCCAGCTTTCTTTGCTTTGTTTTGATCATTTTAATCGGTCAAATATGTGCTTTGAGTCTTTTATTTTTGCAATCGGTTTCTGTAATGTCTAGTCATGTTTGGTTCCATTTTTTTTGTCAAATTTCTGAGTGAAACTGATTTGGCATAAATCTGCTGTTGTCGTTGATTGGACTTTCAATAGAAGCACAATATATGAGCAATGATTCATGAGCTTAGTGCATATTGAATGCCACCACAATGCAGTGCCAATGAATACAACGTTTGATTTGTTTAAAAGCTTATATAAATTCTGTTTTGTCTAAAAAAAAATGCACCGTTTCAAATGTCATTCTGCTGGTGCTTGATGATCTGCAATTGTAAGTGTGCATACCATATAAACAGTATATTGTTTAAGACAATAGATCTGGATGCACCAATCTGCAGAGATTTGGAATCTCTGTTGAAGCAGCTTGGCCGAACTGCATTAGTTGCATTTGTGTCTTTTTCTGATTTTTTAATTCTGGTCAGTATAGAATTCATTGCTGATCATCTTAAAATTCAATTCTAGAGTCTTTTCATTTTTTATTAAGCTGTCCAGAACTGTTAAACCTCTTTTCAGTTCACTCTGAATCATAATTCTGAAATTTGAATGGTGAATGGTTAAAATCTTGATGTTAAGAGCAACTCACATGGTGAAATTTTGAATTACAAGTTTACAACCTCTGCTACCACTTTATACATGTTTATTTTGGTCAAACAAATTTGCTTTAAGTGCCAAATTGATGATTCAAACACCTTTGCTAATTCTGTTGAAATTTGGCTGCTGATTTTGGTCAAATTTAGTGTTAAATGCAACTGGATTAGCCACATTCTGGTTCAAGACCATTCAGCCTCATTTGGCAGCTGGTACAAGTCACAATTGCTAAAATAAAGTTGCTCTAAACATGAAATTGACTGTTTAAACACTTCTGTGCATTTTGACCATTCAAACCACCAAATTTTAGACAATTTTTCTGGTATAGTTGCAGAGTTTTATTTGTGAATCTGTGATGATTGTTGCATCGAATTTAAGTTCAATTTGGTAGCAAAAGCTTGGTTCATTTGAAGTTAAAAGTAGTGCATGATTCGAATTATACAAAATATACTAATTGCACAGTAAAAAGCTGTTGAACCAGTACCAAATATATACGAAAAACGAACTCTGATGCATCAATTTTCCAGCATTTCACTTAGGCCTTTCATCAAACACTTTTGGCCAATTTCAATTTGAGTCGAATTGATCATTTTTGCAACTTGCACTTGTTTCTTGCTTTTTAAATCCATTCTAGAACTATTCTTAGGATCCTTTTGAAGTGCTACTTTGCTTGCTACCGCTTAATTTCTTGCTGTCATTGTTCTTGAAACTCTTGCACACAACCTGTTTGATAAAAGGGTTGTTCTGTACTGGTTTTGGGTGCGAATTTTTGGCAGCTGTGAGCTGATTTGTAGCACTGATTCACGTTGATTGAATAGGTGTGGTATAGCTCAGACTACTCCTCACTCAAGGAAGCATCAAAGGAAGTTCACTGCTTGAGAAAATAAGGCCCAAGGTGGACTCTCGGACAAGGTAGAAACACGTCAGAGTGGCTGACAGCAAAACAGCAACAGAAGCAACCTTGTTTCTGCAGAATTTCATCCAGCTTTGAGTGATCACATTGCAGCTGAGAGAATTGTGTGAATCACCATTGATTCAATACCTTTTGAGAGCAACCAAAGCTGCACACATCATTTCCTTCTCATTTCCTTGTTGTTTCAAGTCAATTGTTTTGCAAAATTCTGGTGCAGAATTTTAGATCTGTTTGGTGTTGTTTGAGTGGATTCTTGAGGTATTGTGGTAGCTGTTGTGAGGCATCCAGTAGCAGAACCCTTTCCCTACCAAGGTAGCATCTTAGGAAGTGGAGAGGAACCTGAATTCTGGAATTCAAGTGTGCTGTCCAGCAAGCAAAATTTTCACTTTCCAGCAGCATAAAACACTAAAATTTTGGCAACTTCAGTACCCAAATTTTGAGATACAAGCCAAACAGTTGAGTGTTGATGAGATTGAGTGTATATCATCCAAAAGAAACTTGCTAGTGGAGTGAAAATATCCTGAAACAGTAAAGAAAGTGAGATCTGAGTGAATGCACATGAAGCCAATTAGCTTTGGTCGAGAGAAACTCTGCACTAAATTTCCATTGCTGAAAGAGTTCTTTCCTAAATCTGAATTGTCCTAGTTACTTAGATTTGTGCAGCCTTTGATTTGTTTGATATTCACATGAGTATTTGCTGTTTTGGTTTGCTAGAATTATGCAGATTTGATTTGGAAAGCCGTGCACAACAGCCTTTGTGACCAGTTTCAGCAGTGGGAAAACTGGATCCATCTTCCACATCAAATGCCTTGAAGCCGAGAGAGACTAGTGGTGCAGTTTTGAAAAGCTAAGAGACTCCAAAAGTATTCCAGCACAAGGAATTTGGCCAAAACTTGGCAAAACATTTGAGTTTGTTTTGTTTATTTTGTTTTGAATTTGTAAGAGGTTCTTGTGTTAGTTTCTTCTTTGTAAAAGGCCATTCAAAGTCCAAGTTGTCTTGGAAGAGTCCTTGGTGCTCTTTCAACTCTTGGCAAAACTTTTCTTGTGTGTTTTAATTTGTGTTACACGTTT
>NW_014542732.1:583042-600346 GCF_000741045.1 Vigna radiata var. radiata
TTATCACTAATTCAAGACAAAAATATATTTTCAAATGGAGTATGGTTTCTTTTTAGTCATAAACTTGAAAATTTCAAAGTTAGGAAACCTTCTTTTAAACATATTTCTTTATACATCTTATTGGGTCAAATAAAACTAATTAGAGATATGTTTGATGCTTATTGCAGATTAATATTTGATCCAGGAGGAACTACCATGGAGATTACAACAATAAGTCCTCAGGCGAACCATCAGATTTGAGGACAAATCCTTTCCAAGAGGGAAGGGATGATACGCGGGGCCCAAGCCCACCAAATAAAGAATAACCCAAGAACATGAAGAGGGGTAAAATGGTCATTGCTACAAAAGGAGGGGTGAGCTTAGTAATGAAAGAAGTGCATCATGGAAGCACATGAAGACTTAATTTTTAAGCACATGTAAAAACTTCCAGTACTTGTAGCTTCTAGATGATAGCATTTTCCTTGCCTTGCCACGTGGATGATGATCCACCATTCTCGGCAATCATCAACATCACACCTAGCTAAATGGATTTCATATAAATCCATCAAGTAGCACATGTAAATTCACTTTTGAATATTGAGAGAATTGAAATGCTGTTGAAGCTTCTTCTCCCATCGAAAGTCACTCCTTGGCTTGTCTTCTCCAATGCAACTTCCTTCCTTGAGTGGAAGGCCGTCTGAGTTGTAACCACACCACTACAAGCTTCCTCCGAATCTCCCTCATCATTTACTACATCTCTTCCGCTGTAACCATTTCCAAACACCTCCATCCAGCCAGTTCTGGTCTGTCACGGTTCTACACATTCGTGAGCTATTGTTTCATTGCCTTCCAACCGTTGGATCCATTCATCTAAGCTTTAATATCACGGATCTGAAGCTGCACATCTGAATGGACCTGTATCAGTTTCTTGCTTTCCTTCAGACTTCAAACATGTTCCCCTTTCCTCTTCCGCAACATCAGTGAACCATTTGAAGTAGTTGCAACCACCCTCTTCAGCACCCCTCTGTATAAACAACAATCTCTTCTTAGAAACACTTCCACATAATACAAACATCAAATAAATCATACCTTATACTTCGAGCATCCCCAAAATTGCTTCCCACGATTCTTCAAAGTTTTAGCAGTTCGCATCACACAACCCAGTCCACAATGGCAGATCGGTGGACACACATTACGCTTCTCCTTCATCCATACATTGCATGTCGACGAACAGCATGAATGCTCCTTCGACATCGTCTTCGAAGAACTACGTTCACCCACCTGCGTCGCACCCCAACACACTCCAATAACAACCACAACAATGACCAACCTTGCGCAATTTAGGGATTCAGGGTTTCTTCAAATTTGGGGATTTCTTCAAATCCTAATTATTATCCCCAATGACACACCCAAGTCAGGCTGCTCACCACTAATCACTTTTTCCTTTTAGTAAAACTGTGCGTTTTGAATTTAAATTATAAATTTTAAATATTAAAAATTAAGCACAGCTAGGTAAGATGACCATAATCTGCCACATCCAAAGCACTTAGCCCTATCACCAACTCACATTTCAATTTTCTTAACGTCGTTCAGCCAACTTAACGGCAAGCCTTCAATTGATTCAAATTTACATAATTAGGGACCAAATCGATACTTTTAAAAATACGGGGACCAAATTGAGACAACCGTGCATAAATAGGGATGTTGGAGATTATTAAACCAAATATCTTATCCCCTCCTTCTTTCTAACTTTCTATTAACAATTTAATTACAACAATAACTACCTATTCCTTACCTTAAGCCTTCTTTCTAACTTTCTATTATTTAATATCTTCTCCCACTTCTTTTTTTTTTAGCCCAATATAGATAATTGTTTAAAAATATTTCATGGACTTAAAAAATTGTAATAATATTTTTAAATGACTTAAATATTAAATAAAAAATATGTTGAATATATAATATAGATGAAATAGAATTAATAACATGGGATATAACTATATAATTTATAATATATGATGTGATTATTTTTTCCAAATAATTAATTTAATATATACATGTAAAAACAATATAAATCCAAGATTAAACTTTCTTTAGAATACATTTAAAATAATTTTAAAATCATAAAATGCATAGCATGCAGAACTTAATTAAGAGTTTTTTTTTTTTTTTAAATCATAAAATGGATACTGCCTATAAAATGAGTTGGCTTCCCCCATTTGTCTTCATTCACTCACTCTTTCCCTCTCATTCTTTCTAGCAAATTCTGATTCCTGCTCTGCAATGGCCAACACGGAGGCGGAGCTGAAGCAAAAGTTAAAGGAACTGATCGAAAGTATCGTTGACGGTGATGATTACGCCGTTCACACTGCGGACAATGCTATACGTGCTCTTTCTGCGCTCAAAGATTTGAAATGCCCCGCTTCTCCCATTCCTCCACACTTTCGATGCCCTCTCTCCGGTCACTTGATGACAGATCCTGTTATCTTGGCCACTGGACAGGTTTTCTTTCTTTTCTTTTTCTTTTTTCCTTTCTTCATTGCCACGTATCACGAACCTGTTTCATTAAGAAAGGGTACATTATGTATGTATATACCAAGAAAGGTGTTAAAGAAGGTTTGGGAATTGAAAACTCAGCATTGACTTTTGCTCTTTGAGCATAGTAATCATATAGTAGTATAGTTGTTTTCTTGATAGAATTGGTCTTCTTGAGCTTTTATCTGATTTTCTTTAATGCTGCTTGTTTGATGGATGAAGATAGAAAAGAAAGCGGTTATTATAATAGTTTTCATTGTTTGTTCAATAAAGGGGTTCTTTGTAATGGTGAATTAATGATGTATTGATAAATGATGATGGCGCATGCAGACTTTTGATCGTCCATTAATCCAGAGATGGCTGAATGAAATCCTCCGAGTTTACCCTCAGAGCCATGTTGTTCTCAATCGCTGTTTGCTCGCTCCCAATGTCTTGCTTCAAGGCATGATTTCAGAGTGGTGCAAAGACAAGGGAATTTACCTGCCAAAGCCCGTTTTTGACGTTCACGACGAACAACTAACCGAGGCACACAGACACCGTTTGCATCCTCTGCTCTTCAAGCTGTCACTGTCAGTCTCTGAGCAGAAAGAAGCTGCAAAGGAGCTTCGTGAGTTAGCAAAAAGAATGTCCGTTCGAGCACTCTTTGGGACCAGACAAATGATTCAGCTTTTGTTGCGTCCGTTATCATCCGAAGCTCCTCTGGACCCTGAACTCCAAGATGATTTGGTCGCAGCTTTTCTGAACCTCTCAATACTCGACTCGAACAAGAGGTTGTTGGCAGAAAACGAAAAAGTCATTGCCTTTCTCATTGATTCGTTGAAATCCGGAGCAGTTCAAACAAGAAGCAATGCAGCTGCAGCTCTTTCCTCGATGTCATCTCTTGATTCGAACAAGCACATAATTGGAAGGTCTGGAGCTATAAAGTACTTGGTGGATTTACTTGAAGAGGGAGACCAATTAGCCATGAGAGATGCTGGATCAGCCTTGTTCAGACTATGCTGTGTTCGTGAAAATATAGTGAGGACCGTGCGAGAAGGGGCAGTGCAGATTATTCTTGGGAAGCTCGTCAACCATATTCTTGTTGATGATCTTGTTGATGAGTTGTTATCAATGTTGGCACTTCTTGCTACACATACTATAGCACTTGAAGCGTTGGTGAATCATGGCGGTGTCCGTTTCTTGCTTGATATCTTGAGGAAGAGCACACAAGAGCGCGTCAAGGAAAACGCTGCAGTAATTCTACATCTAATCTGTTTCCATAATAGAGAAAAAAGGAAGGAAATTAAAGAGGAAGAACTGGCCAACGGCACAATCTCAAATGTTGTTCGAACCGGGTCCGCGACGGCTAGAAGGAAAGCTAAATGCATCTTTAACTGTCTTCGTATAGGTAAGCCCACTTCTCAGAACACTCCAAATCCAGATCCAAACCCAAACCCAAATCCGTGAGTTTCTTCTCTAAAATTTCCATCCCTTATCTCACATAGAAATTTAGGTTTACCTATATGACTTTGATTTCTTGTTCTGTACAGAAGATCTCTGTAACTGTATAGTGAAAATAAGAAAATAAGACTTCTGGGTACAGTAATATTGTAACAGCAGCTTCATTAGCAAACATGGATGGATTGATTCATATATGGTTTGGGCATATATTACTGGATTTTTTTAACACTCCTTACATTGGTGTATAAGTAAATGAATATCGGAGATGCCAATATGTTCTAGATGGATGTAAAACAAAGATTCATTTTTAACATCATGCAGCACAAGTTTCTGGCATTGGATCCGATCCAATCCATCATCCCATTACCTACAGACTACAATTTTGTACTACGAATTGTACATGGACCTAAATTAATTTAGAGACTCTAACATCGAAACACTTGCATGAGCGCTACCACTTCCAAACTCTACTTCAGTTTCGGAAGTTACACTTCACTATGATACAAATTCACATCCAGATTCCAGTTGGTCAGACTCCTTCCCTAATTATTGCTTCAGGCTTTTCAAAGCAGCAACAAAAATCTAACAAAAAGAGAACAAGCATCAGTTAGCAGTATATTATCAAAACTAGTATTACATTTGTGTTGTGACAGTCTAATGCATTCTTTATTGTCAATGCATAACTTGAATTAAAACAGGAAACATGCATAATGTCATCATGCAAATAAAGCCTCACTAAAGCAAAACATGTCTTACAACCTATGAATGATAAAAGATTCATCCTTTGAGCATGTGCCAAATTCCTTGAATTGCTAGCACAACTTTGCATTCAGACACAAAACAAGGTAATAAATGCACGAGTGCACACATGAGCAGCTTCATTTGACTACTCAATAACATGAATCAAGATTAGATACACGGTGATGCAAGAAACAAATGGAATGAGCTAAAAAAATAAATATGAATGATGGCTCTAATGGGATAGATGACAAAGACAATATTTTTAAGGACTCAATGTACTTCGTGGGTAGATATGATCCAGCGCCCAAAACTTGCCAAGCCTTATGATTTAATTATTACATTGGATAATTGGTTCTAGATAATAAACAAGTATGCCATCCCCCTCCCTCAATGTCGAACGACATGTCCAATTGACTGTTGAAAACAAATAACTTAATATAAATTGGAGCAATATACTACTGACATATTCCATAAACCAATCATACCAGCACCAGGCACAACTTATGTATCATCCCTTCGGAGAAAAAGATTATCTATAAACCTTAACATGAATTGAAGCAATATACTACTGACATAGTCCATAAACCAGTCAGCATCAGGCATAATTTATGTATCGTCCCTTTGGGGAAAAAGAAGGTGATACAATTGATTTAAAGCGAGTGTTACACTAAATGAAAAATTCCCTCTTCCCTCCTTTTCTTGAGCATTCATGTCCACTGTGTTTGCTTTAGTTATAACTTTACATAATAATAATAAGGCTTAAATCCTTAATTGGTCCCATGTTAAAAGGGAATTTTCAGTTTAGTACCCGATTTTTTAAAAGTGTATACATTGGGTCTCCATGTTTTGCAATTTTTGTCAATTTAGTCCCTTTGAACCATCAATTTGACTTGAAAATTGCAAGTGGACAAGTTATTTTCAGTTGCAACATATTTATTAACTGTTTGAACGTTTGGACAATTTCCAATTGCTGTTACAAACTTGTTTGAAGTGTCATTAATTCACTAAATTGACACAAATTGCAAAACATGGGGACACAATGTATACACTTTTAAAAGCGGGTACTAAACTGAAAATTCCCTCTTAACATGGAGATCAATTAAGGATTTAAGCCTAATAATAAATATAAAATGGGGCTGAATTTTCCAACAAAAAGTTATAGTTCGCATTTAATGACATCATTTCAAGAAAGAGATACCTTAGATGATGCTTCAGGATACTGTCTCAAATCTGCTTCTACACCGGTAGAACAAGTCTGCCTACGACTCCCATCACTATAATTACTACTACTTTTCTTTTCACGATATGATGGCAAGGTCGAATCATTAAATTTCCTATCTAACTCGGTGGATGATATATTGTCATTTTCCATAGACCTTCCTCCGGATCGTAGATTATAAGATCTTGTAATATGTGTGTCCTCATTATCAGCATTCATTTTATTAGGTGCATTGTTCCGAGCAGTAGTATTATGGGAATTGTGATCCTTCTTTGAGAACTGAGTGGCTACCGCCTGTGCCCCAGCTATGGCCAGACTTATATTGGATGATTTGTAAACTTCAATAGCTTTTGAATTAGGAGTAAGCGCAAAGATGGAACCTGGCTTCAAGCAAAATGGATCTCATGGGTCTGGAAGTGGAAATTTCACTCGCGACGGGCTATTAACCGGGGATAGCCCTCTAACTGCAGCGTCATAAATCTTAAACAAATAGAAAAATCAACCTTTACTCCAAGAATGAAAGGTGCATCTCCGTTTTCCTCCATCTCCATAACAACAAAATCAAAGGGAAGAGAATTGAATTTCGGGAAGAAAGCATAAGGAAACAAAAAAAAAGGGAGAAAAAATCAAATTTTAGGAAGAGAACATAAGGGAACAGGAAAAAAGGAAACAGTTGCTACACTCATTTTAGCTTTTGAATGCAGTACAGAGGTGAAAACACCGACCACTTGCAGCTTGCCGGTTTGGAGGAAAAGGAGGCTTAAGGTTTGGGCCAAATGGATCTCGTGCCACCCTGCACTTCATTGCCGCACCCTATTCTGCGTGGGCTTGGACTAGGCAGACTCCTGGTTTGTTATCTTTGTTTGTTTGAATTTTATTTTATGCTTTTGTTTTCTATCTTAGTCTTTTTTTCTTGTTACTGCAAGTGACCCTGTATCATAACCTCATCCACTTTGTTTTATTTGGCTTTTGTTTACTGTGTTCCAACATTCACTGCACACGATCACTTCCCTACCAAAATACCCAATATAAAATAAAAAAATGTAAAAGAAAAAAAGAAGATAAAATCATAAAGATTGTTTTAAATTCCCGACGTCATCTTTGTTTGCAAATAAAAATACATACAAGTTTTGAATCGTTAGTGTTTTATTATATAAGTTATAAGATTATAAAAAATAACAGGCTTAGTGTTTTTTCTTTAGTTATTTAATAACTACAATATAATTTTAATTTGTTTCAATTTAGATTTTTTTGAAACGTAAATAGTGTTTTTACTCTATATTTTATAATTTTAAATAATTATGCAAAATAAACATGGTATATAATATCATTGTTTCATTTTAAATTGTCCGCAAATATCACTTTTATTTTATATTGAATCCTTTCGTAATTACTGTTACTATTTTTATAATATATATGTAAATATAATTTTCATATTACAAAAATCACAAAAATTAAAAGATAAACAGTATAAGTCATGTACAAAATTAAAATAATAAAATAGTAAATGTTTTAAGGGTTTAAGCACACGTGCGACCATTCGCGTCAGCCTTGTGTTGAAAGCCTTTTTCTTATTCTTCTAAAATTAAACAAAAATCATTTCAAAGGGTTTAAGCCCATGTGCGACCATTCGCGTAAGCCTTGTATTGAAAACCTTTTTCCTTATTCTTTTAAAGTTAAGCAAAAATTATTTCAAAGGGTTTAAGCACACGTGCGACCATTCGCGTCAGCCTTGTGTTGAAAACCTTTTTCTTATTCTTTTAAAATTAAACAAAAATTATTTCAAAGGGTTTAAGCACACGTGCGACCATTCGCGTCAGCCTTGTGTTGAAAACCTTTTTCTTATTCTTTTAAAATTAAACAAAGGTTATTTCAAAGGGTTTAAGCACACGTGCGACCATTCGCGTCAGCCTTGTGTTGAAAACTTTTCTCTTATTTTTCATTTTCCCAAAAAATCCAAATCTTGTCCAAAACAAATTTCCCAAACGATTTTCTAGAACTACGTTACCCTAATTTCTCATTTTGAGAATACGTAGGAGCAAGGTCAATCCTTGTCGGGCACAAAAAATAAAAAATATTTTTGTTTCTTTAGAATTTTATTTTCAGGGATAATTAAACATTTTGAAAAACCACATCAAGTTTGCGCATTTAATTAAAGGTACTGCCTTAGGGCAGGCGTTGTAGGGTGCTAATACCTTCCCTGCACGTAACCGACTCCCGAAACCAGAATCCAGTTTTCATAGACTAAGCCTTATCCTTTTTATGGTTTTTCCGTAGTTTTCCAGAATAAACTATGGTGGTGACTCCAAAACATTTTCAAAACATGTTTTCTTTTTGGATCGTCCTCCCGTCACGATTCTGGTTGCGACACTCAAGTCTTACGCAATTAGTTTACATGTAAAGTAAGGCCTAAGAGTCCTTTGGGAAACGATACTTGGACTTACCCATTTTATATTACTTGATAACGATCTGGTACACTTGCCAAGGACTTAACAAGTTTTTGGCACCGTTGCCGGGGACTCGTGGTTTAACTTATCTAGTAGTGTAAACTGATTAAATTTGACTTGATTGTATATATTTATCTTTTTATCTTTTTGTCTTTTATTTTTTTTTTTGGTTAAATATGTTTTTAGTCCCTCAATTATTGGGCGTTTTTGGTTTTAGTCCCTCTTTCAAAATAAGGTACAATTTAGTCCTCAAAGTTTTGGAAACTTTGGTTTTAGTCCTCCAAAACTAACGCCGTTAAAAATCTGCTGGTGTGTCTAACGTCTGTCTATGTGTTTTACAATTTTGCTGCCTCTCTCTTGACACGTGTGATTGCTTTTTTGCTGAGATGTGTTTGAAAAAAACTGATTTGGTTTTTTTGACTGATTTGGGGTTTTTTAAACTTTAGGGTTTTAATTTTAATTTTCTTCCTCTGCTCTTATGCAACCGATGCCGGAACTGCGCTGAATCGCCATTTGTGCATGTAATATCTCTCTGTTTCTTTTCCTCCATCAGTTTCAACATTTTTAATCATCTTTTCTACTGGTTCCTCGAATGATTGAAGCATTTTACTCTTCAGATATTTTTGATGTTTACTAAACATGGAATCAATTGTTTTAATGTTGTAAGAGGCGAAACTAGCGTTCGAATTAAGAACGCAGAATCGCATTTGAGAATCTGTTCGCGTCCTGAATCGAACGAGAAATTTTCGACGCAACAACTTCCCTATTTTTCGTCATCGAAATACAGGAGCAGGCAATGGAAAGCGCATGGAGCAACGACAAGATAAAGGTCCTAAAGTCAAGGACTTCGAATGAGAACATTCCACCGATGCAGATAGACTCGGATGAGAGGAGAGGACGCTATATCCAACCGTCAGCGATGAGTCCACGGTTTCAACCGTACGCCGAAAACATCAACGCTGGTTTGCCGCTCTCGCGCTACCTGTTCGCTGGATCGCCGTTGTCCGGGAAGGTCGCTTCATTTTCATTTTCATTTTTGTTGTAAAAACCCTAATAATTATAGTGCATTTGCTTCATGGGATCAGAAGGACACTAGATGTAGGCAGCTTGGCCAAACCAGCATAAAAACCTGCATTTTATGTGTAGACCCCGAGCAGTGTCTGGCCACTAAATCCGACGACTCCAGCAACACCTCCCCCGTCTGGAATGAGCGCTTTGCCTTACCCCTCCCTCTCCCCCTCCACAACTCCTTCCTCACCCTTGAGATCTTCCACTCCAAACCCTCTGACACCCCTAACCCCTCGTCGCCACCCTCTGCCTCCCTCTCAAGGATCTTCACGACCTCCAGGACTCCAGGCGCCTAAGCAAGTTCCCCTTTTCCTACCCCTTTAGTCGCCCCCACGACAAAATCCACCTCAAACTTTCATTTCTTTTTTTGAAATTTGCTGCAGTTACTATCAGATGGGGTGAAGACGAAAGAGGTAAAGAATTCTGATTCTTATATGCTCTGAAAAATTAAGGGTAAGATCTAATTGTGATGAGGGTTTTGGCGGAGGGTTGATGTAGTTCTGGTTGATGTAGCAAATGGTAATTGTTTGTCTTACTGAGAAGAATTTGCTTCTTAACATTTGAAATGAAAAAAGAAAGACCAGAAGCATCTGGTAATTATTTAAGACTGCAAAAACTTGTTATCCTTAGCGTGATGAATTTCCCTTCTTACTCTTCATAATTTCCCAGTTTGTTGTTTGCTTCATTTCCTTGTGGATGCATGCAACCTAAGCTGGTGGAAGAGGTATTAATACTGGAAGTGCAGCGTGGTTGGAAGAAGAGCACCAGTAAGCCGATGGAAGAGGTATTGATAGTGGAAGTGCAGTGTGGTTGGAAGAATGGCACCAAGCTCACGTTTTGGAGAAGGGAGGTGACTTGGAATATCACAGACCAACTGATCTTGTGCTCTTTGTATACGAAAAACTTCCCAGAGTTTATACAAGAGATGTAAACGACCTTGTGGTGACCCAGAAGATATCTCTTGTGGAAGCCTTGATAGGGTGCACTGTTAATCTGGTCACCCTTGATGGAAGAAGCTTAATTATGCCTATCGACCAAATTATTCATCCTGAATATGAAGAGGTTGTTGAAAGAGAAGGAATGCCTCTCCCAAAGGATCCAACAAAGAAGGGAAACTTAAGGATAAAGTTCAAAATCACATTCCCAGATGACCTCACTCCTGACCATAAGCTCGAAATGCAGAAGCTTTTGAGTGATTGAAACGTTCATGTTGATTCACAAAGCAACTCTTCTAGCTCCTTTAAATGAAAATGCATATTGCACTAGTGAAAAAAGGGCTTTAAACGTCTGTTATTTTGGGCTTTTAATGTCTTTTTCACAACCGACGTCATTATTGGTGACATTCATGAGACGTCGAATTTCCATATAATTGATGTCTATATAGACATCAGTTAGCGACATGTCCGACGTCTATAGACGTCAGCTAAGGCCTACACCGACGACTAAGGGCACTATATAGACGTCGGCGTAGGCACTAACCGACGTCTGATAGCACTGTATAGACTTCTATCATGGCACTAACCGACGTTAAAGGTCACTATAGACGTCGATGTAGGCATTAACTGACGTCTAATATAGTCCTTGTGTTTTAGTGTAGTTATGTTCCTGTCTTTGGATAGCCTAGTAGCAAACTCTGTCTTTGCTAGTTTCCCCCAAGAAAAAGCTTGCGTCTTTTGAATTTCTTATGGCATTTCAACCCAAAACCGAACTTGGGTTCTTGCCTAGTTCCATTTTCAACCGCAAGAGGAAAATATTACGGTGAAACGATAACTAGGCAACGACCCAATGTCGTTTTTGGGTCGAAACTCCATAAGAAATCCAAAAGACGCCGCTTTTTTTGGGAGGTAGCTAGCAAAGGCAGAATGTGGTACTATGTTACCCCAAGAGAGCAACAAAACTTCACTAAAACACAACACAAGGAAAACACATTTTAATCAGTTGAATCAGAAGATAATCGATGAAAGACTAATATAATCGGACTAAAACAAAGTTTAATCGGTTTAAATAAAAAAAGACGCACCTGGAATGCAATGCCGCAAGAGAGGAAAAGGAGAGGATGAAGACGATGATGTTTGCGTAACTTCGAGTCTGTGGTTTATTTAACATGAATTTAGGCGTCGGTTACAACAGAAACCGACATCTATAGTCAGCTAGATGTCAGTTATCTCACTAATGTGACGTCCAAGATAACTTTTAATCTGCTTTTTGCATGCACCTTAGACGTCGGACACAAGGGGCACCGACGTCTACGGCGTTGATCGGAATGACATTTCAATTTCGGTCAGGGAAGAAGACGACGGTTGTCCTGGGGCACCGACGTCTATAACATTTTAGACGTCAGCCCCCTACTACTGGACGTCGAAATGCCTGCGAGTTTGGTGAGTAGCATTAATTACAGCCACATAGACGTCGTTCCCCTAGAAACCAGACGTCTATATGGCAGAAATTGACTGTCTTCTCGCCTTCTTGTCAAGCCCATTGACGTCAAGTTAAGGGAGCACAAACGTCTATAACATTATAGACGTCGGTTATTTATTACGTGACGTCTAAGCGCCTGGGAATCAGGTGAAGAGCATTAATTGCAGCCAGATAAACGTCTGCCCCCTCACAACCGACGTCAATGGGGCAGAAAAGACTGTCTTATCGCCTATTTTTCAGGCCCTTGGACGCCTGGTTAGGGAAGAACAAACATCTACTATATTATAGACGTTGTTTGCCCTAGAAACCGACGTCTTGGTTACAAACTTATTTACGGTAATGTCACCGTCCATTAATATACGTAGAGCCACCCTTTAACCGACGTCTTGTGGGTGACGTTAAACAACATTTTTGCACTAGTGTTGGATTAGAATAATCTTCAATATGATTGGCTAAAGAAGAAGAAAAAAATTAAAAAAAAAAGACCCTACTGCCTCGGTTCAAGTTCCAACCGAGGCAGTAGAGAGGGGAGAAACGACCTAGGTTCATTAGGAAACGAGGCATAAAGTTCAATGAAAAAAAAATTTAGAAATAAAAAATGTTACTACTTCGGTTAATTTTGAACCGAGGCACAATTCTACCATTTTATGCCTCGATTTGGAACCGAGGCATAAAGTCTACCACTTTTTACCTTGCCTAAATATGCCTCGGTTCAGGAACCGGTGCCTATCAGCGAAAATAACTGTTGTTGTTTCCCCTAACTGCACTAGTGAATGCTCATCATTTGTAACACATATATGTTTCCATGACAACAACGAAAATGTTTCCTTTTGTTTCAAACATATATTGCATGAACTGATTGATTATATTGCTTGAACTGAGTAATTTGCATACTTTCTATACATGTGTTTACATATGTAGCATCATAAACATGTTTTCATATGTTAAAACCACTTGCACAAAGCATATCTATATGAGGTAATCGATTACAGTGTTTATGTAATCAATTAAGTTCATCAGATATCAGCTAATGCTAAATTGTGGCAAACTACAAGTTTTAACCGATTACATTATATATATATATATATATATATATATATATATATAATCGATTAAAACCCATGTCTTTTCTAAAACCTATTTGCAATGTGTTGTCATGAGTTTTGAGAAGAAAAGGTTTTCAAAATTGCCTAAGTGTAATACTTAACCGATTACACGAGTTTCTTAATCGGTTAAATCTGATACACATTGAAATTTTTTTAATGATATGTCATAACTGTCATAATAGTCATAACGATCATAATTTTAAACATTTTGACTTACCATTTATATGCAATCGATCACATTAATTACTTAATTAGTTAAATCTGTTTTAATCTAATTCTGGTATAATTTTGTTAAATGTGTAACTGATTACATTAATTTCGTAATTGATTAAAAAGTGTCTAACATGAGGAAATCTATATAATGACGCATAACACTCTGCGTTAAAAAAACTTTTGATCATTTGAACTTTAATATCTGATATCAGAGAGTCAAGAAAAGTTTTCGCAGTTACGCTGGTTCTCCACGAATCAAGATAGGAAAGATTTGCGACTTTGAAGGATTCTTGAAGACTTGTTTTGGACTTTCAATTGGTTGATCAATCTACGCACATTGAGGTGTTTACTTTCTTGATCAGAACTTTGTTTACAATCAAGAGATTCTGGTTTCCTTGTGGGTCTTGCCAGGAAGAGAACACGTTGTTCTTGTGACTTTGAGAAGGGTCTCAAAGGGGTACTGCAGAGAGAGAGAGTTTTTTTGTCTGTAGTGTGTTTTGTTCCTATATTAGATTGGTGAGTTGGAGAGGAGATTGCATTTGAGAGTTGGTCTCTGTAAGTCTTGTATTAACTCAAATCTTCATAGTAGAAGGTCTTTCAATCTAAGGTTGATTGGAAGGGAGCGGATGAATGTATTGAGGCCGAACCAGTATAAAAAGTTGTGTTTGTTTTCTATCTCTTGACTCTTTACTGCATTATTTTCTTTATTGTCTTGCGTGTTAAAGATCATTCTAAAAATTTCCAAAAAAAGATAGAAAGAAAAAGCATTTTCATTAAAAACCAATTCAAAACCTTAGGCCAAACATTTCTTACAACTTTCAATTTTGAAAGATACTCACAACAATAAAATTTTTTAATAATCACTAATTTTAGTGACTAAAAATATATTTATTTAAAAGCCAAATTTTAGTAACTATTATTAATAACTAATTTAATAACAAACCATAATAAAAAAATATTTTAATTACCAATTTATAAACTAATTATATTTTTTTATTCATAATAAAAATTATTTTAGTTATTAATAATTTTTAATTTATATATTAGTTTATAAATTAATCAAAATTTCTTCCAATATTTTTTTCTCAATACTAAAATCAAACTCAGTCAATGAAAATATATTTAATTTTCTGACAAAGTAATTCCATAATACCCTATAAATATATAATAGTGACTTTAAAAATGTAGAATAAATCATGCAAACAAATGGTAAAGTAACGAAAGAGATTATGTGAGGAGAGTAGTATTAATTGTTGCACAGCTAGAGAGAGAAAGAGTTGAAGAGGAGGCAGACGGCAGAAAGATCCGTTACAGCGGTTAGGAGTTGTGAATGTTCCAAAAAGCAGAGTCAGTTGCAGGTTCTGGTTGTTGCAGTGAGTGCCCTTTATTTATAACCACATCACCATTCGCTGGCTCTCACCACCACTCTATAACTTTTTTATAAGTTATAATCATCTTGCTTATAGAAGAAAAGATAATTTTGAAGAACAATCAATCATCAATTTCTTCATTAAAGTATCACGTTCTCTTGGTTAAATATTTAATAAGAAAATTCGAAATTGGTTTATTCATTTTTCTATAAGCCTTCTTCTCTAAATTTTAAGTGTTTGTATTTAGTTTAAAGTATTGAAAGTTAATAAAAAAAGCAGTTTAATATTTTGAAAAATTCATAGTACTACTCCCTAAAGCTTTGAGATATTCACATCATTAATCTCTTACACTAAACTGTTTAAAAGTCAATTAACCATCATGTTGGCATTTCAATAATTTTTAGGGTTTTTCAATTGCTTCACTGTAAAATTTAAGTTGTTGACTATTATTATAAAGAATTTTTTTGAAAAGGATTACATCTTAGTTATCAACAAATTTCACAAAAGATAATAAAACATCATCATTTACTTCAACTTTTAATATTGAAACTTTTTAATAGTAATTCGACAAATAACATGAAAAAAAAAAGTTAAAAAGTAAACATAGTATGTAAATATAATAGGTAAAATTAAAAATAATAAACAAACGTATTAAAATATAAAGTAGAAGAAAATTAAATAAAAAAAAAGTTAAAAAGTTAGCTAAAACAATTCGTAATTTAAAATTTAAGAATTTCTAAAATAACTTTTTTTTTAATTTTACCCAATTTTTATTTTTATCAATCAAGCTTACTCGAATAGGTTAGCAGCTAATTTTATGTTAAAATACAAATCTTATTTTAAACTTTTTATGAAGAAACTGTGTAGAAAACTTTTTTTTTCTTATTTTTTTTTTAAATATCTATAAAAAAAATGCTTTTTTTTGCTCTGTCTACCAATCATTTGTATTAGACCTCGTTCATCCTTCACATCTTTACTCTTCAACTTTCAAGCATGAACAATGATTAGCATACCCAAAAACATTGGAAGTAAAAAGTTAAAGGAGAATTCCAACATATTTCGATATTATCCGCAACCGTCCCAGAAATTAAAGGAAAAACAAACAAACTTCTAGTATTTACCGTCACAAAACTTTCATACTGTCCTAATGTTTTGTCCCTAAGAACGAGACTCAAACAGAGAGTAAAAAGAAAGAATTTTCGGTGAAGAAGAGACTAAAAAGTAAGAGTTAGGAGGAAAGGAAAAGAATTGGAAGTGATCGAAAGCGAAATTGTTTCAATTAACTTTCCCTCTGAACAATAAAACACAGAGCGGTGGCGTCAATTCCCTAACTGTAGCTACAACTACTACTATATGTGTATGAAGACAGAAACAGTGAAAAGAAGAGAAAGAGCCCTCAACAGGAGTGAAAGTGCAAAGCGTGTGGAAGGCGATGGTTGGTATGGTTATGGTGGTGTTGATCGGAAGTTGACTCCTTTTCGATTCGCCAACGGAGATGGAGAAAATCGTCGACGGAGCAGGGCAGCTTGAGGGGGCCATCGGTGTGGTAGCCGTAGACCTCGCGAGCTTTGTCGAGAAGACGCTTGAAGAGAGGGTGGTAAAGGTATGAGATGGGAATCACGAATCTCTGAGAAGAGGAACCACCTTGGTCCTCGTCTTCTAAGCCGACTTGAACGGCCAAGAACCCTTTCTTCACCTTCATCTTCTTGTCTTCCTGCATGGTGTTTGTGTTTGTGTGTGAGAGAGAGAGAGAGTTAGTCGAAGTGGTAAAAGCATAGGAGGAAGGGATGATATATAGGCATGGAAAGGACTGATTTTTTACTTTGGGTATGAAGAAATGGTATTATGAAGAATGTACGATATACGGAAAGAGGGTGGTGGGTGGGGCAGTAGGAAGTGGAGAATTACGTGTGATGGGGTTTGGAGAGAGTGGGTAGAGAGGTCAATGATAAGAAAAGTGAGGGAATAAATAAACAGCTCTTGGGGTGAGAATGGGACACACTTCACTTGAATTAATCATGAATCGGGAAGTGGGCTTTCTCAATGAGTGTCGACCTGAGACTTCTTTTCTTGCTTTTCCTTTCATCAGTTTATGTTGTTTATGGTTAAAATTTAACATACAATAAAATACTTATGTTTCCTTGTGATAATCTATTCTTTCGTGTATAATCATCTTGTAATTGTGTATTCAATTCCCTATTTTATCTTCTTCTGAAATATATATGTTTTATTGTAAAGATGACTAATAACATTAACATATATTTATTCTTTATCACATTCAAAGACTTGTATATTAAGAAAATACTAGTAGAATAACACCACACACACACACATATATATATATATATATATATATATATATATATATATATTTTTATTGTTATACTGTCGATAGCATAATGCTATAATAATTACATCTACATCATTCAACTTATACTATTTAGGTTTAATACCTATTTTGGTCTCTCCTTTGGGAGAGTTTGTTCAAAGTGGTCCTTTCTTTTTTCAAAAGTTCACTTAAGTCCCACCTTTTGCAAAAATTGTTCAAAGTGGTCCTTTTTGCTAACGGCGTTAAGTTCAGTAACGCCAGAGGTGACAGGTGTCTAATGTCTGATTATGTGGCATTGTTATTTGTTTTAATAAATATATATAATTGTGACGTGTAAATTATATTAATTAGGGTAAAATAAAGAAAGGAATTAGGGGTAATTAGGGTTAGAAGATTGGGGTAATTGGAATTGGATTGCGATTGAGATTGGGATTTTCGTGGT
>NW_014542732.1:600396-625078 GCF_000741045.1 Vigna radiata var. radiata
TTCTCTCTCTACAGAAAAAGTGGCAATTTCTCTTTGGAATCCTAATTCTAAATCTAAATCTGGCTGAAGGAGATATGATCCAAAGAGGTGACTGAGCAGGAAGAGGAGGAATCGAAGGATTCAAAGATGGGTTGCAACCAATCGAAGATCGAGAACCCCACTTGCCTCAAAAACACCAGTGCCACCCTCGGCGACTTCGCCCCGGGGAAGGTTCAAAACCCTCAATCGCCTGTGGGGAAGGGCGTGAAGCTGAAGCAGACGTCGAGTTTTGTGGAGGGAAAGAGGATTGTGAAACATTCCTGCAGCAGATATTTGCTAAGCAAATCGATGATGCCCTGAAAGCGATTGACAAGGATATTCAGTCTCTACAGGAGGAACTGGCAGCCATATATAAGAAAAGGGACAAATCTTTTGAGAGCATGCAACAACTGAAAAAACAGCGTGAGGAGGGGAATTCCTATTTCTATCAAATCCCAGCAGTAACTGATGAATATGAATTTGAAAATCCCAAAAAGGTGACCCCTGACAAGGAGCCTGAAATTGATCCTGCAAAGCTGAAAGAGATGAAGNGTGAGGAGGAAATTTTAAAAGCAAAGCAGGCCTTGGAAAGAAAGAAGAAGTTAGCTGACAAAGCTGCAGCCAAAGGTTGACGATGACATTCAAGCCCCTGCTCCTGTGAAGGTTCCATGGTGTATCAGTATCCTATATTTGGTGGNGTTGAAAATGAAATTGGTGAGACTCACGCACCAATATGGGACATCGAAGAAATTGTTATTGGTGCAGATATTGTCAGTGATTATATTGAGGAGGATATTTCCGAGGAGCATTATGAAGTACATGAAGAACAAGTTCGGCGAGATATTGTAACAAGTTGAAAATGTTTTGCATGCTCCAGAATCAGAGCAGCTGGCTGAAGCAGAAAGCTGACTGAATCGCAATCTCAATCGCAATCCAATTCCAATTACCCCAATCTTCTAACCCTAATTACCCTTAATTATTTTCTTTATTTTATCCTAATTAATATAATTTACACGTTACAATTATATATATTTATTAAAACAAATAACAATGCTACATAATCAGACATTAGACACCTCGCACCTCTGCCGTTACTGAACTTAACGCCGTTAGCAAAAAGGACCACTTTGAACAGTTTTTGCAAAAGGTAGGACTTAAGTGAACTTTTGAAAAAAGGAGGGACCACTTTGAACAGCTTTTGCAAAATGTAGGACTTAAGTGAACTTTTGAAAAAAGGAGGGACCACTTTGAACAAACCCTCTCAAAGGAGAGACCAAAATAGGTATTAAACCTACTATTTAACATATTGGTTGATAATCCATAGAAATTATAATTAAAAATTCAGTTCATCCTTTTTAACTATAGTTTGCTCCTTTAAAATTCATAAACAACATGAAAAACATTGAGAAATTCTATTACACGGTTGTTAATCATGTAAGAACTCAGAAAAAAAAAATTAAGAATAGTACTTATTTAAAATTCGTAAAAAGTTTAATTATAAACAGATTTTATGTTAATTGAGTTTTATTTTTAGAAAAAACTATTATTTCTTTGAAAACTTTAAATATTCTTTACTTTTTCTTTAACTTTTTAAGTTCATTTTTTATCTATCTATCTGAGATCAAAGACTACCAATGGATTTACAACAAAAGAGATTTTGATTAATTAAAATCTTAAATTGAGTAAGTTCATTTTTTTCTTTTTTTTTTTTAATTTTTTTTTTAGTAAATTAGATGCATGTAAAGGTTATTAGGCTTGCATGTGTCACTTAAAGACCGAAGACCAATTCTGTCTTGTGTAAATAAAGATCTTTAGGAACAATACAATTCTTTATGGTAATTGTATAATTTGAATTATACTTGATGAAATGAGTTGTGATTTAAAAGTGATATTTGTGATAATTTTGTATGAATGAATTCTATTTGAATTTAAAATAGAAATAGAAACCTGAATTTCAAAAGAAAGCAACAAACTGAATTTCAAACAGAAACAAATTAAATTTCAAATGGCAACCGCAAATGCATACCAAATTTTAAACAGCAACATCGTACCAAATTTAAAACAAAAATAGTCAATTACTAAACCAAACCAACATGTATATACTTTACATATTTAATAAAATATATATAAGGAATCAAATGTTGATTTTTAAAAAGTATTTTAGAAAATATATATAATAATACACTTGCCTCTTATATACATAATATATATACATATTATAAATCCTTATATAAAAAGAATCAAATGTTGATTTTCAGATTCCAAACTTTAACTTTCTATTACTACCCACAAAACCCAAATTTAACTTTTAAATATCATTACCTAATAATAATTAAATAAATACATCCAATCAATTCATTTTTTCTGTATCATCTCAAAAATACGGTATATAACCATATAATAGAATGGTCACATATAACAATATTATAGTTCAGTTAAAGGAAGAGGAGGATATGTTTATGGCCGAACGGTTTTGCAATACATCAGAATTTAAAACTTTTACAAAAGTTTAGACCGACCGGTCTTACAAAATAAGACTTAAGACTACGAATTAAATAATTCTACACTAGACTTCAGGATTTTTGCCGTTCAAAGCTTGCTCCAACAAACATTCTTCAACTTCTGCTCACACCCACAAGGTGATCATTGCAAGCACAAAGACGAACGAATGAAAAACATGAGAAGAAGAAAATAAGGGTAAGCTAGTGTAATTTAATTAATCAAGTTAACATTCCATTCACACAACATATAATACAATCATACAAATGTGGGAATCATATAATCATGTTCTAACCAACCACTTTACATTGACTGTCCGGACTGTATGGATATGTAGCTTGTGGCCGTTCGTGCACCCGGATCATGTAGTAACTGGAAACCCATCACCTGCCACCAGAGGTTAACCCGTTATACCTCACCTAAGGAACCCCCCCCCCCTCTTAGACTAGGCCCTCCTGCCATTCTCACCACATGACTTACCTATCTCTATTTGAGAACTGGTAATCATTAGAATTTCAGGATGAACGCCGTGAATTTCACTATCCATATTCATACTTTACCAAATCCAAAACCAGATACTGAGACATTCCTCCATGGAATTCTCTTTCATACCACTTGAAATATCCTCATCCTTCCTCATCCAATATACATACATAAGTAAAATTAAACCAAACAATAAGTCAATCATCATAGTCAAATACAACCGAACAAAGGAGCTTAACATAATTCTATGAACTAGGCCGAACGAAAGATCACTCCCTATATGTATACATAATTGAACGTCCCTGAAGCCGAACATCTGAACAATCAAATTCTAAAGCTAAAATGAACACTCGAATATAAGACTGAACACGTGTGACCTATAACAACTACTATTGTCTTAGATCAATCCCCATTGACTTAATCGGAACAATAAGAGTTTAGGCTGAACACTATTGGCTTAAACCGAATACTATGATATACTCGAACGTTTGATAAATAAATACTTACACACATTAGTCGAACATCCTAAGAAACCGAATGATATTACAAGACCGAGTACTACTAAGACAATACAGGATCGGGCGGTCCTTAACAAATAAGATCTATAATAGACCAAACACAAATAAGATCAAGACTAAGACTAAACCGAACTTTATTTCTAATCAGGTATTAATATGAGATCGATCGGTCATTAACTGCAATCCCCTACAGAAGAGAATTTAGTCAAGACCGAACATACTAGGGAAAAACTGAACGGTCATGAATGACCCTTGGTCACAGTTACAGAATTTTGCAGAATTTAGCAAAGTTACGACTAACCCTATTACTACCCATTTCTTATAAATTTATCAATCATTAACACATTCAAACAACATGCAACATCACAATATCAACAAATTCATCAACATACCATCATTCAAACATACCATATCTAAACCAGAAAATCATAGTTAAAGTACAAGCTTCCCTTACCTCTTGACCGGACAGATGCTCACTCAACCACAGGATGTGTTTCCCTTAACACCAACCTTTTCTAGAATACCTATAACCCATCGAACAGGACAGAAATACTAAAACATGATCAGGATTTTGTGGAGAAGAAATTGATGAACGCATTCAACCATAACTTTGGTTTTCATGTGCCCAAAAACATGTTTCTCATGAAGAAGATGAACTTACCAACGCCGAACGACAATTTGATCGGTGCAAACGAAAGCCTTTTACACTAGGAAAGCTTAGACATGATCTGTTTGGTGATCGAAAGTAAAGAGGATGAGAATTTGAAAGAGGAGACTAAGGAATTTAGAGAGAAGCTAGAGAGAAGGAGGAGAAAATGAAATTCTGAAGGTTGGAGAAAAAAGGTGCATGCAGAAGAAGTGGTACCAGAATTTGAAATCCCAATTTAAATACTACCGTTAAAACCGAGCGATCCACTCCTTTACAGCCACCTGTTTTCCACTTTCTGAATTCCACATTCTCTCTAATTGCCATATGAATCCCAATGACTAAAAAATTAAGGGGATCTACATTTTCCATTACAAATAATATATATATATATATATATATATATATATATATATATATATTATAGACCCACGCAGTTTATTCACTTTCAAAAATTTAATAATTTAAACGTCAAAACCTAAAGTATTATGATGTCTATTTTTTTTTAAATATATAATACCAGAGATGGAACAATAAAATACAATCTTCTAACTTTTATATTGAATATTTAATGATTAAGAAACAACATTGTAATGCCAAATCAAAATAAAATCTATTTCCTACGTAAAGGACACAACAAAATACAATTTTCTAACTTTTATATCCTTTTGAGATGGGTTTTACATTGAGTGTCAGTTTGAGTGCTAGAGTTGTTTTATGTAATTTTTTAATCCTTTATTTGTTTAAAGTGGTTTACTATAGATTCTATGTATGTTTATGGTGGATCTATGATGCTTTATGGATTATAACATGGTTGTCACTATGAATAGTATATGTTGTGAAAGGAATTTCTAGAAAAAAAAAAATTATAATGGTATCAACAATGTATGTATTGATGTATGGATTTCGTATTGGAGGTTATTCTAACATTTTAATAACCATCTAATCTCAAGTAGATGATGATAAGGTATGTCGTAAGAGGAGCAGAACGTCCTAGTCTAAGGGTTTTACCTTGGTATAAGGCATTAACAAACTAGCCTTGCATGTTGGGTGAAACCTATTGACAATGACTTTGTAGAGCAGTAGAAATCATCACAAGTACATAACCTGCCAAAGTCTGATGATAACGGTCTAAAAACCATTATTTTTATATTTGAAATTAATATCAAAACACGCCCTTTATGACTTAGAATGAGCTTAAAATCATGCAAAACACTTAAGTTAGGTTATAAGAAAGTCAAAGGTGGTTTTAGAGATAATGCTTGGTTTTACATTGTTTTGACAGGATTTAATGAGAATTGAAGGATGGAAACTGAAGTAGGAAGGAGTTGGACTCAAGAAGGGATGAAGAAAGGTGCAAAAGAGGAATCGCTCCTATCGCTCAGCGCCAATTTCAGCGCTGAGCATCAGCATTGTGGAATTCAATACGGTAGAACGCTTAAGCGCCAGCGCTGAGGGGAGAATGAAGAACCGTTGCCACCACTGAGCGCCAGAATCCACCGTTAAGCGTTGAGAACTTTAATTCAATACGGCAGGAGGCTTGGGTGTCAATGCTAAGCGATCCAATAAAGTGTCACACCTACCGCTGAGCGGTGAAACCAACACTGAGCGTTGTAGTTGGGCTTGGGCCAAAACTCTATAATTTTGCATAGCTTATAAATAGACCCTCAGAACTATTCTAGGGTAATCTTTTGACAGAGAAAGATGACAGAACACATTCTACACTCCTTGGAGGCGGATTTTGGATGCTAAGGCTCCAATTCACCAATTCTAGGGTTTATTCTTTCATTCTTAAAATTAAATCCATATAGTTTCACCATGCCAATGGTGAACTAAACCTTTTATTGTTGGGGAACAATGTAATCTTTGTGAAACTCTCTTATATCAAAATTCCTATTTTATTCATATACTTGTATTGTCAATAGTTTGGGTTTTCTTCTCTGTACTTTATAGCTTGCATTGTTTAACTCATTTAGTGTCATTATTTTTTATTTTTTCGATATGGGAACGTACGGGGAAATCTAGAATTGAGAAGAATTCTCTTGATTATGAAATACTGCCTAGAGATAGGAGTAAGATGGTCAATTGCTTTAAGCTTCTGTTATTAATCCATTAGTAATTGCTAGGAAGACTAGGGATAGTAAACTAGTAATTATGGTAATAGGCTCTTATCGTCGAGGGATCGGGTTTAGAGTAAATTAGAAAGTTGCATGAACATTGACAATACAGTGGAATATAATAGGAATATTAGATATAGGAGGGTGGATCAGGTTGAAACCGTAAATCCCAACAACTCCATTCATTCGTATTCTTATCTGTCAATTGATTCAACTTTTGCATTTGCATTTTTAATTTTTTTTTGCATTAAAATACAAAATTATTATTCTTTCAAGTCATATGTGATTAATTCACATGAACGTTTAGGCCACAGAGTCCCTTGGGAAACGATATCTAGACTTACTGTTCTATTATTACTTGATACGATCTCGTACACTTGCCAGGGTGTTAACATCTGACATCAATACATCTATCCAAATGGTCAAGCCTAGAATGAATGATTGTATGCCTTAAGATTGATTGATATAACTTTATATACGTGTGAGCATCTATAGTTTGTTGCATGAATGCTTTTTTTTTAAATTAGCTTACCTTTCTATCTTTGTTTGTTTATGTGTTTGTTTTCTTGTTTGCAATGATCACCTTAATGGTGTGAGTAGATAAGGATGATCAGGTACAGGATAGTGATTATGCTGAAGTATAGAGTATTGTTGATAGGGGGAGCTTTACCCACCTATATATTTATGTTTTTGATGATGAACAAAAAAATGTTTTATGGTTTCTTGCACAATAAATGGCATAATAATTGTTTTATCATTACTGTGTTTGTGCTTGAGATGCTAGACACATGAATTCATTGTGTGTAAATGAATCATAAGCTTAAACATATTGCATATTACATTTCTGGTAGAAATAATCGATTAGACTATGTATATAATCTATTAAATTTCTCTAGATATCAATATATGCTTAACAGGGGCAAATAGCTATGTAGCAATTGATTACATTAGTTGTATAATCGATTAAAACACATTGTTATGCCAATATGTGTTTAATGAGTGCACTGATATGTTTGGAATAGAAATTGATTTGAAAATCTGCTTAAGTATGGAACATAACTGATTACATAAGTTTCTTAATCGATTAAAATGTTTATCTTGTGAAAATCAATTTCATTTAAAACCTTATATGCCTATAATGGTCATATTAATTGGTTGTTGGCTTGTACGATTTACATAATCGATTTCATGCGCTACATAATTTGTTAAATCTTAAACAGATGTAAAACTGTTAAAGCAAAAGGAAAAATTTAACAAATTACATTAATTAAGTAATAGATTAAAATGCGATAGGATTCAAAAATCCTATATATATCTGTCTTGTGCGCTGTTTCAATACAATTTTATGAAATTTCATTTTCATATATAATTTTTTGATTGATTATTGATTGCAAGAGCGTCTAAGAACAAGTCTTAAAGAATCAAAGATCACATTTGGGTCAATCGTCAAGATTATTGCAAGAAATCTGATCTAAAACATTCTTATCAATTCTGCACTGCTGGTGTACTTCTCTGAAGATCAGATTCAACCTTTGCAATCAAGTGGATTGTGTTCTTGTGCAAGTTAGCTAGGAGGAGAGAATTGTGGTGTTCTTCATTGAGAGTTGTGATTGCTCTCAAGGTGTTTAGGGACTTGGGATTGCTCTCTGTTTTGGTAGGATTGTGAGGTGTTCATATCTTGTTGTTTTAAGTGATATTGAGTGGGAAAGGAGATTGCATGGAAAGGTGATATCTCTATATTCTTGGTTGTATACTTTATCATTATAGTGAGATCCCTTCAACTAAGGTTATTGAAGGAAGGCTGGATGTAGGCTTGGCCGAACCAGTATATATCATTGTGTTGATCTTTCTCTCCTTTCTGTTTTATTGTTGGTTCATTATACTTGTGTCATTGATTTCAAGAAAACTCAAAGATTTTGCAAAGCTTTTTAAAAGAACAATTATTTATGCAAAATCCAATTCACCCCCCCCCCTTCCCCCTTTTGGCTTGAGATATAAGGCATCACTTTTCTAACAAGTATGATGTTTGTTCCTTTGTCTTTATCTATTTTGAAAGAAATTATTACGCTTAGTAGAATAGGATCATTGTATATATATTTTGGTGTTATAGTTATACTTACGATCATTTTATATGATATTTTAAGTTAACTATTTTCTACATTGAATGTGTGATTATTATTATAATAGTTGAACACTACTAAAAATGGGATGTTACAAAGGTCATAGGAGATAAGCTTTGTAATGGAAACTGACTTACCAATTTGATACTCCTTTGGTATATATTTGACGTTGTTTGGGAGCTTCCCGCTCTGGTGAAACCTCTTGTGATGGTATGAACGCTTCCCCTCACCTAAGCGGGGTTGGGTTGCACCTGGACGTTTTTTATTTGATTAGAGGTTGTGCAGGAGGTAGAGTAGGATGATGAACTTGGACAGGTTTCTTAGAGTCAAGTCTAGAGATCTAAAACACCATATTAGGCTAGTCCAAGTATCATGTACCTCGGTCTTGTCCTCCTCGCCCCTACCTCGACCATCGTTACCTTGTTGAACAAACTAAGCTAAGGCATCAAAGCGGATAAATTATTTAATGAGATCCTTTAAATATTAGCATTCTTTTATGGCATGTCCTATGCCCTAATGGTAGGAACACTTCCTTGTGGGTCGACATTGGGGGGAGATGGTCGAGGTTCCAAGAGTTGGATTAGCTTCAAGTTGCATGTTTATGTGAGTATGGTATCCTTGTTGACATTTAAGGGGGCGTATTTCTTGTACTAAGACGTGGCTCGATCATTGGTGTTGCCCTTCTTATTTTCTCCTCCTTCTATGGCGTTAAGCCTTTTTTCTCTCTTTAGCCTATTTTCTTTAATGGCCATGTATTTGGTTGTTCGCTCCCTTGGGTCATCCATGTTATCCGACCTCTATATGAAAACAAAATCAAAGAAAGGTCTATATTGAAGACCACGGATCAAAAATCCATGATCATGGATAGGGTGAGGTCTAGGATCGTGGCCATTGTGATGGTGAACCTTTCTATGAAGTTTCTGAGGGTCTCATTCTCTCCCTACTCTATGTACTTTAAGGTGGTTGACATGGTGGATACCGTTTTGCGATCAACAAATTGGGCTTTGAACATGATACTCAAAGCGTCAAAATAGTCCATCGAGTACAAGGGTAACGTATAGTACCAATCCAAGGTCAGTCCATCTACAATTGTAGGAAAATCTATAGAACACCCTCTTATCCTAGGTAAAAATATTGACTTGGATTAGATAGGCCTTCAGATGGGTGGTTGGGTCAATTTCTTTTGTCATACTTGCGGATGTTGATGAGAATACCCTTTAGCATAGGCTATCTTTGGCATGAAGCTATGATAGTTCTCAATATTAAGCGAGCATAGGTGGTTGACCCTATGTTGGAAATTCAAGCGATAGGGGTGTGTCGAGGAAGTCTGACGTTCATCCCTGTTTACCCATCTATTGGGATGTCAAGTAGAGTTTTAAGTCTCTACTAACTTTACATTTTGTTGGGATATGGTGCCTCTATGCATCACGATCTCGTCTTGATTGGCAGGATCGAACACGAGTCTCCTTAGTTTTGTCCCGGGTTTATTTGCTTTGAACTCTTTGGGATATGTGTCGAGTAGATTGACTATGATTCTTGCGAGAGTCTCACCAAGGCGATAGGTTGCGATATACTTGGAAGTTGTGCAGTCCTCCTCATGACAACTTTCTTAGGGCATATGGTATGGCTTTTGTCGTGATGCTTTTGTGAGGATGACTCTTTAGTTGCAAATGACTGTCATGTCTGGACTACTAGTTGAGGAGTTTTCCTCGGAGGATGGGGATGTGGAGGGAGCTTCTCATTCTCTTGGCTAGTCATGTTTTGGTTCAACGATTGGAGGTTGGCTCAATGTTGGGTGTGCAAGGCTTCGAGATCTTTGTCGCAAAGCTTGTGCAAGTTCTCATTTTGTTAAATTAGTATCTTTATCTCTAGGTTAGTGCTGAGCGGTGGCTGCGATTCTTCATTTGTTCAGTTTTTCACCTTCTCTTGAGTCCAACTCTCCTCTACTTCAACTTCCTTCATTCAATTCATGATAAACCCTGCCAAATCATGAGAAAACCAAGCATAAAACCAAGAAAACCACCTTTGACTCTCTTATTTCCTAACTTAAGCAAAAGGCATAATTTCAAGCTAATTCTAAGTCATAAAGGGTGTGTTTTACATCAAATTCAAGTATCAAAATAGCGGTTTTTAAACCGTTATCAGGCCCCATGTTAGGTGCCAAATGTTCTTACCAAAATCTGAAACGTGGACCTTCGAACAGGTGACAAGATCTGAGTGGATTGAAGAATTCTTGTGTGTGCTCTTGAGAGCTAGAACATAGAGAAAAATCTACCTACAAAAGACTCTCTAATGCTCAAGTTAGTAAGAGAAATTGGATCTTTTGAGTAAAAAAGATTGGGTGTGAGAGAGTGTGTATTTTCTGGTGAAATACCATGTGTATTTATAGGGTTTCTAGACCATATGGTTCATGTCATGAAAAAATATTATTTTATTAGTATCAAACAATATCAATAAAATAACAACTTACCACATATATGGTAATTAGAAGATTAGTAATTATAATGTGATACCTTACCCAATATACTATATATTTTGTAAATTTATGATATTAAGAAATATTTTAATCAAACTACTGAAATTTGACCACATTGCTAATATATGAATATTTGTACCAACAAATATATCTTAGAATATGTAATAACCTAGCAATAAAGGCTGATAGGTTTTAACAATATTAAGCTGATGAAGCTATGTTTTAAAACATAAAATATATCAGAAGCATAATTAGAAACTTTTACCACGTATCTACTTCATTTCTTACAAACACTTCTCTCTCTAACCTCCTATTCTTCAAATTTTTCTCCACCATCTCTCTAGATTACTCTTTCACTAAGCCACCCATTACACAATCAGAGGAACTCTAGATAATCCTGGTGTCGTAGGCTCTCATTTCCATCGATTAATTTCTTCTATCTAAACCATAAGTGAGTTCTCATCCTTCCATTCCTTTTAAAACTGTAAACATGTAACAAATCTGGTTGCATGTAGTTCATTGGGTTTTTCCCCAATTTCTAGTTCCATCTAGGTTCTGAAATCTGATTCTTGCTCCTAAATTATGACCCATAGGTAAATTCAATCTTTCCTTGAAGTGCAATTGAGCAATTAGGGCTCTTGTGAATTGGACTGCTTCATAGAGAGGTAAGGGAAGTTAGGAATTTCTGTTTTACCTTATGAAATTGAATTACATGGATTATGGTTTCTGTTTGAAAACTGTGAAGTAATTGTTATGTGAAGTGCCTTGGTGAATTATACTGTTTTGAACTGAAAATTTAGTGATATGCATGTAAGAGATTTTGTGATATTGATTTCTGAATTTGATCCTCTGAATTGTGTTCATGAATTGGTTTATAAGTGATTGAAATGTTGAAATTGAGTGATGAGATAAGGTAAATTCTGGTACATGGAATCCTAGGTAGAAAGTTATATGAATTTACGGGTTGTTAGGGTATGTTAGAGGAACTAGAGGGGTCAAAATTAGAATTTGGTGTTAGTAATGGTTTTGGTCTATTTAGAACACTTAGATAAGTCATATATGATTTGTAGGAAGTGATAAAGTGGTTCAAAACAACTCCTAATTGGTAAATTTAGAAATTGGCCTCTAAGTTGGGAAAATTGAAGGTTTAGAAACTAAATCGATGCATAGTTACTAGATTATGAGGTTTGTGATTGTTTAGAAACCTTAGACAAGTTTGAATCAACATATCCTACGAATTAGGATCATTAGAAATTCATCAAAAGGTCTAAAACGAAACTTTGGGGTGTGAGTTCTTCCAAATCTGCAAAATCTGTAGAAAATTCTGCAGAATCCACACCTGGGCGTCCCAAAAGGGCGTTGGGCGCCCTTTGATTCGACGTTTTCCAGAAATATGGCGCCCGGGCACCCCTAAAGGGCGTTGGGGGCCCTTTTCTGTTGTTGCTTTTGTTTTTGATAGTTTGTGGGGTTCCGGATGTCCGTTTTGGATGTTCTTTTGGTCGTTCTGGGGGTTTTTGACCCTTCCGGAGCAATTGGTGAGGGTCTCTAAGCTGTTTGAATTACTTAAGTATTGATAATTAAAAGTCATGAAGAAATTTGTGTTAATAAGTGATGGTTTTGTGAAAGTATGTAATGTATGAGTTGTTTTATGACATGGTTGATGTTGTGTGATGGTGTATGGGTTTGGTATGAGACTATAGTAAGAATGCACTTGAATGACTATGAAATTTTATGTTTGATGAATCAAAGTGGTTTATGAGGTACATTATTGATTCAAGAGGAATATCATGTGATTTAAAATGGTGAATTATAGTTTGAAAGCATGTATGTTCAAAGTATGATTGATGGACGTAATTCCATGATCCTCAAGGGAGGTTACATGGTGGTGCCCTGTAGTTTGTTGTGATTGACTGTATGAATGGCCGGAGTTCCTGATGGGGTTTATCCTGACATTCTAATGACCATCCATGCTTAAGTAGAGAGTGATGAGTCATGTGGTGAAATAGAAGAAGGTTCTAGGATAGACGCTTCTTGGAAGGCCTATACCGCTTTAAAGGGCTTACACTTGTGTGTGTGTGGTCGGTGAAACCCCTCGGCAATGGCTTTGCAAAGCAGTAGGGCCACCACAAGTGCACAAACTCCTTGAACTCGACATTTCATACTAGTCTGGATGGTCAAATCACGTGGTCTGTCATTGGTATTAATAAAATGCATTCAGTTACAGTTTGTGTTTTATTATTGTCATTACATGCTTGAAATACTTGATTGATAACATGTTTTTTTTTTGTATATACCTAGCTTATCCTTGCATTTGTTTGTTGTATGTGCTTGTCTTTCCCCCTTGCGATGATCATCCAATCCTTTGGATGTGAGCAGTAGCTGATGATGTACCCTTGGGGTGAGCATTGAAGAACAAAGAAGACACAGCTTCCAGTTCTTAGGACCTTTTCTAGCTTTTGTTTTGACATATTCTATATTTTTGGAAACACTCTTTAGGCATCCTTGGATCTTTAGTTTATTATGTATTTTGGAGAACTTTTATACTTATATTTAAGTTTAAAATTTCAACCATATTTTGGATGACTGTACGCTTAATACTGTCCTCTATTAACTCCTAACTGCTTTCTCGTACTATAATAGTTGAATCCTATTATATGTATGTCTATATAATATTTGGGATGTCACAGAATATCTTTCAACCATTTTATATAAGTAAAATTTAATGGACCTCTTTGGATTGCGTCAACATATTTATTAGGTCATGTATATTATTTAATTATTTTTATTATTATATTTATATTTATTTGTTTTCTTCTATTATTATATTTTTCATTAATAGAGACACTTAATTTACTGTACTACTTTCAATACTTATTGATTTAGTTTTCATTTTCTTTTTTTATAGTTCAAATTAAAAATAAAATATATTTAACAATATAAATTGAAGTAACAAATATTTCATTACATAATAATATATGAAAATTTGATTAAGTTACATTAACTAATTTACATAAATATACCGTTCAAATAAGAAAAATAAACATATACAAATTTTAAAAAAAAATAATAATCATTTTTCATAAAAATCTTAAACTATTATTACAAAATAATTTACCTCTGTTTAGGAAAGAAAATTTGTATTTATATGATTAAATTCGAATAATTTTTTTTTATATTACTTTACATTTAACAACTAATTTATCAATTTGTCTTATAAAATGTCCAAGAACTTAACTTATTAGCTCAAAACTTATAAATTAGAAATTTATCAACTACCAATATTAGTTAAAAATAGTTTATTTTGGGAATTATAACTCTTTGTCACTTTCATTACCATTATTTGATTTTTTTTTTAATTAAAGGTATATATTTTAAATTTGAGAGACTATGTTTTTTAATAACAAATCTCAACAAATTCCAAAGGTTAAAAGCATAATTAAGGTTACACAAAATTAAAGAGAAATAATAAGAAATAATTTATATATACTCCAGCTTATAAAAAAAATTGAAAGATTTTGTTAAAAATTAAAAAAGAAAAAAAACATTTTTTAAATTTAATATAATTCTCTCAAAAATTAATTGATTATTAAAAAATTATCCAACCAAGTGACCGTGGTCCTGCTGACAGAGTGAGGACCCTACGTAAATACCATCGTATCATATCATATCATCCTATAATAACTTTTCATCTTTTGCACTTTTTAATTATTGTGATCACCTTATTAATTTCATCACAGCCTATGGTGATTTGGTCGTGGTTATTGCTTATGCTCTTTGTCTTTTACCTTCGCTTTCACTTTCTCTTTTCAAACAGACCACCATGCCAACATTATCTTTTTTCCTCTTCCTTCTTTTTTATAGGTTTTAAAAGTTCCACTTGTGCTACTCTGACGTGTTAAATGAGATTAAGACAAAGATTAGTAGTAAGAAGACAAGAGTTTAATGGTCACAGTGCACATAATTATAATAATTACAAGGTGATTTTGCAAAATCTATTTTCTATCATTTTGAGTTATGTTTTCTTGTAACTTGAGAAAGCACGTCAATACCCAATACCATGTTTTAAAAATTGTATGATTTGGATAAAGAAGGTTTAGCACATGATAAAAAGTTGTACCACTAACTACCACCATTGCACAACACTCCATAGTTAAGGTCATAGAAGTCAAACATTGTCCTCTTCACCATTATCTGTACAGTACGGATGTCCGGCAATTTCTCTTTCATATTTTAATCATCAACAATTTTTTATTATTTATTTATTTTGTTGCTGTAGTTTATTTTACTAATTAAAATAATGACTATTAAATAATTTATTCCTAAGTTATGAATGTTGCATATATATACATTGTTTTTATTATTCCTTTTGTTTGGTACTGATTGAGTTTATTGTGTTGGAGAGTTAAAAGTAGCACCAAAATAATATTTTTTGTTACGCAGGGACAAGCAACAACCTTTAATTAATGTTCGATATTTAGATTTTAAGTCTAACTCAATTTCATAAAATTTTGTATTCAATTATATATTATGAATAATTTTTATTTTTAGTCGCATTTTAAATCTAATTCAATCCCACAAAACCAAGATTTACACACACTTATATACACTAGATTAGTCTTATCTCTAGTCGATGTGACTTCCAACACATAGTTTAGTTTATGAAATATAGCTAAACTCTTACATCATTTGTAACCATCAGAACAATGAGATATCTAATTCAAGTGGAAAAAAAATATTGATTCTTATTTTGACGTGAATGTAGTTACTGTGTTGTCCAATTCTTTCTGTTGTGGATGTTTCTCCAAAAAAAACTTGAGTTTGATTACTTTATATAATAAATGTTTTTGATAGGTTATGAAAGCATTCTTCATATTTTATATTATAATGTTCTTATTTTGTATTTAAATTTAATTTTAATAAAACAACAAAAAGTCGATTTCACTTTATGAAAAATATAAAAATTTAAATGTATAAGGTGAGTAAATATTTATATAAAAATATAAAAAATATCAATGCTATTTTATTACAGATGTAAAAAAAAATTTATATCAATATTAAAACTTAGAAAGAGCAGTAAGTCTTATTTGTGATAAATACGTTTCTCCTAATTTAAACCACTTCCTTAGTAAACAAGCATAATATTTGTGTGCATCAAAATTGAATTGAAATACTACAAAGTAAAGTTCATTAATGACGAATAGCTAAACTAACTGTTCTTTAATATTAGTCCAATTAATTATTAAAATTTTATATTCAGTTATTAACATGAAGGAAGTGAAGAGCTTTGAGTGTGTCCAAAATTGAGATAAAGGTTTCCTCGAGTAAATAAAAATCTTAATTATGATGGTAACCAAAAATAAAATTAAATAACTCTGATAAGATGCAAGAATTTGATATTGGCTAACATGTTATAACCAAGATTACGGAGAAAATTACAAAGAGGATCACGTTATAGTATCTACTAAAAATTATTGTCTAGCATAAATAAATAAATAAATAAATATATATATATATATATATATATATATGCTAGAAAATAAAAAATTATTGATAATGTTTTTTTTATACTAGTTAAGTTTGCACATGACAAATAAAAGAATGTTTATATGTACGAAGAAGGTAAAAAAGGAAAAATAAAAGTGTTGAAACAATGGGAAGTACAAATTGCACGTTTTGGTTCTTACTTTTACATGCATGCGTGTTACAAATTCAAAGATGAAAATTGAAATCCAAGTAACTTCCGCTTTTTAATTTAAATTTTACAATTTTCGGTCTTAAAATTCGACTTAACATATTTTAAATAAGTTCTATTATTTTAAAAAAAATCTATCACCAAAAAATTATGCATTAACAATACTTTTATTACTTAATAAACAACTTTTTGATATAATTGAGCATATACATATACTTTACTTTAAACATATATTAATATAAGTTTTAAAGAATTTGTGTTAGGATTTCAAGAGCTCAATCTATAGAAGTTATAATTTTTTTTATCTAGTATAATAGAATATAATAAGAAGGAGATCGATAAATTATTGGTGAAAACATATATAACAGAAGAGTTTGGTTGAAAGGTAGGTATATAGTGTAAGAATGTCCGAGAATTCCAATCATGTTTGATTTGGTGGAATATATTGGAGAAATAAAAGTAATGTGATAGGAGTCATTTTCGAGACATGAAGTTGTTCTTGTGCAATGAAGGTGGACGTCCTCAAGATATGCTTTCTGCCATTTTTGCCGTTTCATACTTTCATTCATCTTTCCCCCACCACAATATCTTTGCGCACTTCAACATTATCATAATAAAAAATGTTCAAGAATCTTACTCTTCTAAAACAATATTAATATTAGTGATAACATTCTAATCATTTTACATTAGATATCTCACATAAATTAAATAATAACATAACATATAATATTGTTGGACCTATCATACCATCGACTAATAAATAATTATTGAATCATTCATTAATGTTTAGACTTACATTTAAAATAAATATAATTTAACGTGAGAGGATTATTTTCACATTGACTAAAGATAAACAAGTTCATAATATATAAGTGAGTGTAAATATTATCTTACAAACCGATTTTGTGGGGTTGAGTTAAACTTAAAATTCATTTCTCAATATTTTATTGGAATTTTTCCAAATAAACACCGCAAGGACATCAATAATACACCTTTTAATTTGGCTTAATCTACAAGACTTACTTTGACCCACATGGATTATAGTTAAATAATCCCATAAAACCAAAATGTTGGAAAACAGGTAGGCTTCTTTTTACACTAAAAGGAGGGGTGAATTGGTGGTTTATCAAAATCAAAGTTTTTTTGCAATCTTGAAATCAAAGTATAAAACTTTTCAAACTTTCTTGAAATGTAAGTAATAAAAATTCGTGTGTTGCGGAAAAACGTAGTTGACTACGCAAATAGTAAAGTCAATTGTAAGTAAAAGTGCATGGATAGAGAAAATCAAACACTGGTTTTTATACCGGTTCGGCCAACAATGCCTACATCCAGTGTCCTTCCGTCTCAGGAAGCAAATGCACTATAATGGTTGTGATTTTTACAACAAGGAATTTATAGAAGACCTCCACGTCAAAAATATAAATCTCCTCTCTAACCGTTAACCAAACTATAGGCAGCAAACACAACAAGACTTGCAGCAAGATGTCCCCTCTCTTGCAATCTGCCAAACACCACTTTGAACAATCCTCAAAGTGAACAAGACTCCACGAGTCTATTCCCTGTAATTACAACAAGTCCAATGCAGCAATCTTCAAGGATGCCAAGCCAAAATCTTGATCAACCAGAAACACCTTTACTGTGCAGAATATGATCAAGCAATGTGTGCGCAGTCAGTCTCCCTTTGAATCTCTTTCAAGAAAGATCACCACCGTCTTCTTGGAGAATTCTTGGAGCTCTAAGATTAGAGGTATCAATCTGAAACAGAAATGAAATTGTTATATCATCAAAAGTCTCTGAACATTTTCGTGTTCAGCTAATTTATAGATTTCTGTTTTAACAGACATTCTCTGAGTCGAATAGGCTACTAATACAGTCGATTGAGTTATGAAAGTTATAACAGTTCAGTCAAACTGATAGCATTTAGTCAACCAAAATAAAAACATATTTGATACAGTTGACCTACTATTCAATGCTCAACTAACTTTTAAAAATATAGTCGTTATAGTACAAGAGCATAACAGAATTTCAAATCAAACAACTAATGCAGCCGAATATGTAGCGCACATAGTCGACTTTGACAAATAAGATCATTTTGAAATTCTTTTCTTCTCAAAATCTCACAAAGCACTGATTCTCAAAATCTGTACAAATACTTTAGCATAGTCGAATCAATTAATGATGGAGTCGACTTTACTGCATCTTTGTCACACAGTTATAAGTTCATAAAAGTGCTTGTGGTTTTCGTGCATTAAAACATGTGCAATGCATCCAAAAATGATGTAACAATTACAAGTTCAATATGTATGCATTCACATACCAATACAACACATAAACATGTTCAACAAATATATCAAATATTTAGCATAAGAACATGTAACGCACCAACAACATATGTGTGTTATTAAGCAATGTGTTGTCATCATAAAAAACCAGAGTGATATAGATATTGTGTTGTCAACAATCTCAACATAAATCCTACAAGAACAAAATGCTAACAAAACTCTCATAGACCAGGATCAACCCATGATTTTTTTATTAAACACGAGAAAACATTAATTTTTTTAAATATATTATTGAACCTTATTCGTCCAAATTCGTCTATCTCAACTTTTATCCAAGTTGACTTATCTCGATATTTATGTAGACCGATATGTCTTGATCTTCAACATAAACTACCAATCTCAATATAATATTCAAACCAACTTGTCTCAACCTTGAACTATATTAACTAGAGCTGTCAAAACAGGTAATCCGGCTCAACCCGGCCCAGTCTACCACGAGTTTGTCACTTAGTGAGCCAACCCAACCTGGCTCGTTTATTAGCGAGCTAGAAAAATTCAAACCCAGCTCGACCCACCACGGGTTGGTGGGTAAACGGGTTGGCTCACTGGCCCCTTAATTACAATTTTTTTAAATAAAAAAAATTAAAAAGTTTCTATAATTCAAACCAAAACAAATTTCACTTCCAACATGAATATATAATTATTTTTGAAAATAGAGAACCTAAATAATTTTTTCAAGCAAAAAAAAATAATAAATATTTTTTTATAAAATTAAAATTAAATTTTAATAAAATAAATTTAGGTAGGTGGGTTGGTAGGCCAACCCGGCCAACCACGGGTTCAATCCGCATGAGTCGGGTTTAAATGAGCCGGGTTGAAATCTGATCCGCATAAAAAAATACAATTTTTTCAAACCCAACCCGATTGAAACCCGTGACGAACCACGTTGATCCGGGGGTTGTGACTCGTTTTAATAGCTCTAATATTAATCAATCTCGACTTTCGGTAGCACCTAACCTATCTCAACCTTCGAATAATATCAATATATCTCAATCTTTAATCCGAATTGGTCAGTCTCGATCTCCTGTATAACATTTAGATCCAATTAAGCTATTTTTCTTATAGTGGCATTATCTAAATATCTAATTTTGGCCCTTCAACAAACACCATGCATGCATGCAAACTATTCTTCCAAAATGCGTTGCTGAATCTTTTGAAAGTTAATGTGTGAAACTGCAAATAATTAACGAATCAAAATTACAAAAGTTAGGAGTGTGATTGTCAATTAATTAATCAAATTTCCCTAGAGTGGAAAATGTAGAGTGAACCCACGTTTAATTAATTGCTCTATATATAATGATATAAACGTGAATAAAGAAAAATAGAAGATTTCATTAAAATTAAGAAAAACTATTATCTTTTTTTATATAACTGAAAATACCTTAACTGACCCTTAAAAGTAAAATATACGAAAGTAATGTTGAGTTAGTTACGCTTTAAATTACTTTTATGCGGGTTTAAAATTCTTTTGGAAAAATTAAAAAAATTAATAATTTGCTTTGTTTTGATAAAATAGTTATGAATTTTTCTTTTACATTATAATAAATGTATATAGATAAAAGAAATAAATATTGAGTGAAAGTTAATAATATAATTGGTAAAATAAGAATTAAGATAATGATTACCGTCGTCAACACATTTGAGATGTTTTCTACTTCTAAGTTGATGAATTTGTTATAATTTCATTTTAAGGAAAAAAAGGTGCCATTAAAAAGCATCCATTATAGGATATTTTTTTTGTACTTTTTGTAAATGTTTCTAAAAAACCATCTCCTTTAATTGGTTTAATAATTTAGATAGTCCATATTTCAATGATTTTTCTTCACTTTTCTTCTCTTAATTATATTTTTATTTTCGAAAAATTGAAGTTATTAAGTCATAGTCGTTAGTTCGTACTAAAACCGTTAAAGAGGGGTACCATGTTAGAGTCGTTAAATTTAGCAGCAAAGCGGGATCCAGGTGTCCATGGCTGAGTGGGCCGAGAGATTTTGACAGTAGTATATAATGAGATTTTTAAAACCTCGAGCCACTTTTCCTGCATGCACCTTCTTTCCCAAAGTTTCTGAGTTTCATTTTCTCCTCCTTCTCTCTAAAATCCTTCTTCTCTCTACAAATTCTCAATTTTTCTTCTTTCGATCATCATTTAGGCAGCGCCTAAGTCCTTTTGGTGCTAAGGGCTTCACTTTACACCGATCAAGTTGCGGTTTTGAAGTGGTAAGTCCAATATGGTCATCTTTTGCAGTCATGCATATTCTATTACATGCAAGCATTGTTTAGCTTGCATGTGTTCATCTAATTTCTTCTCTAAAAGTCTGGTTTCTGTTCTTGATCCTATGATGGATTCTCTTTCATCAATCAAAAATCATAGGCTGTCTTAGGAGTTGCTTGGGATTTAAGTCAACGATGGAAGCATAGAAATATCTAGGTTTCGAGGTAAGGGAAGCTTGTAACTTAATTATGATTTTCTGTTTTGTAATGGTTGCATGTTTGAATGATCTTATGTTTGGTGATTTGGTTGATATTGAATATTGAAGATGTTGCATGTTAATATGTATGTGTTCTTGCTAATGAATGGTGTGAACTGGGTAGAAATAGAGTTTGATCTTAATTCTGCAAAATTCTGTAATTGTTGTCGAGAGTCATTCGTGACCGTTCGATTTCTATTGGTGTGTTCGGTCTTGACTAGATTCTCCTTCTGTAGAGAATTTTAGTTAATGATCGATCGGTCTTTCATTGGGCATAATTGAAAATAAGATCAGTCTCCTTAGTGCTCAGTCTTGTACTAGCACTCGGTCTCCTTAGTGCTCGGTCTCGTTGTAGTACTGATAACGGTTCAAAAATCGTTATTTTTACACTTAAATTTGACACAAAACACACCCGTTATGGCTTAGAATTAGCTTGAAATCATATATTTTGCTTAAGTTAGGAAATAAAAGAGTCAAAGGTGGTTTTCTTGGTTTTATGCTTGGTTTTCCCATGATTTGGCAGGATTTATCAGGAATTGAATGAAGGAAGTTGAAGTAGAAAAGAGTTGGACTCAAGAGAAGGTGTAAAAGTGAACAAAAGAAGAAACGCAGCCACCGCTCAATGCTGACCTAGCGCTGAGCGCCAATTTTGTAGGAGGATTCTGTGTCAAATGCTCAAGCGCCAACGCTGAGAGGTGGAATTGAGTATTGCACCCACCGTTGAGCGCAACCTACCACTGGTGGCTTCTTCAGTGACTTCTCTACCAAACGCCTGGGCGTCAACGCTAAGCGTCAACGCTGAGCGTCCATCTTGAAGTACCGTACCCACCGTTAAGCGATGACCTAACGCTGAGCGTTGCAACTCTGGGCTTGGGCCAGTTTATGTTGTGTTTTAATGAATTATAAATAGATTTGCACGACCTAGATGGTCTATCTTTTGACAAAAGAGACGCAGAAACACACTTCTCACCCCTCGAAGGTGGATTTTGGATGCGGGAGCTCCAACTTATCAAATCTAGGGTTTATCTTTCCATTTTTTTCATTATTTTCATCTAGTTTCACCATGTCTATGGTGAACTAAACCTCCATTGTTGTTGGGGAAAAGATGTAATCCTTTTGAAACTCTCATATATATAATTGATGTTTTATTCATATGCTTTCTTTTGTTAGTTGTTAGAGTTTTTCCTCCATTATATTTGCATGCTTTGTTTAAGACATTATTCAATAGCATAATCTTTGATTTTATCTATATGGACACATGTGGGTAGATCTAAACATGAGGGAATTCTCTCGGGAGCAATATTACCTAGACATAGTGATAGGAAGACCGATTGCCTTTAAGTCTCTAGGGAAACGATACTTAGTCTTACCACTTATTATTACTTGATACAATTCGGTACACTTGTCGGAGTCTTAACAAGTACTCAGTCATAGACTTGTATTCAGTACTACTAGTTTTTGGCCTAAACTAATAGTGTTCGGCCCAATTCAATAGTATTCGGCCTAAGCCAAAAGTACTCGGTCTAAACCCTTAAGGTCCGGTCCTAGCTTTCGAGTAGTGAAAATAAGTCAGTCTCACCATAAGTTTTCGGTTCAACTAAAATCTTAAATCTGGTAATAATGTTCGGTCATGTTAATCTCTAGGTAGTGTTCTTCCATTCGGTCTTGCTCATAAGATGAGTGATCTCTTCTTTTCAGCCTTGTCCAAGGGTGGGACTTTGTGTTTACTATTCGATTTAATGTGTCTGAATGAAGAAGTATGATTATGTTAAAGTGTGATGTGATTTGTATAAATATGGATATGAAAGAGTGTTCCAAGGAGGAATATCTCGTGGATGGTTATTGAATGGTAAAGTATGAATGTGGTCAAAGCTTAACTGGCGTTTATCCTGATATTCTGTGATTACTCATTCTTAAGTAGAGAAGAGTAACTCATGTGTGAGAATAGCAAGAGGTCCTGGTCCATAAGGTTAACTTGGGCGAGGTATAACAGACTAACCTTGGGTGACAGCTGTTAAGGGCATCCCAGCTACTACACCATCCGGGTGCATAAACGTCGTAGCTACATAATTCATACAATCCGGATAAGTCAAGTCAGTGGTCAGTCATTGCATGTATATTCCTTTTGGTTATTGTCTGAAATGTGTGTATGATGATTGTATACTATAAGTGAATCTGTTATGTTTTTATGACTAATTAAATTACATAAGCTTACCCTACTCTTCTGTCTTGTCTTTGTTGTCCGTTCAGTCATCATTCCTGTTGCAATGATCATCCTGTGGATGTAAGCAGAAGGGGACGAGTGTTCGCTGGAAGCAACTTTGGAGGTAGAGAATACTGAAGTTTAGTTGTAGGACCGCTCGGTCAGTAGCATTAGTATTATCTTTGTATTACCGTTCGATTTAAACATATTTTGGAACCGTTCGGTTTGATCGTTCATCTAGTACCAGACTTTATGATCTATTGTAAAGGTTTAAATATTCAGCATTTTAGTTTATCTAGGACTCGTGTTGTAAATTCTTTAACTGTTCTATCATATTATTATATGCTAACTCCTTTATATAGTTTTAAGCTATATTTTTGGGATGTTACATACCACATGTTAGCTCGTGTTTTTTTTTTTTGAATATTTACATATTTTTTTAATTATTTTAATTTTTTCATTTTTTTGAAAAAAAAAATCTACGTGTCAAACTAACATTATGTCACGTGACAATGATAGTATGCCACTGTCAGGCGAGGTGTCGTTGTATTTATCTCAATTTGGTTCCTATATTTTTATTTTGTTTCAATTTGATCCCTGTATTTTTATCTTGTCTCAAATTTGTATTAATGTTTTTAAAAATTAAACAACTTTTGTTCCTTTCCAAATTCAAACAAAATTTAATTTGTATATAAATCTTTACAAAAAAATATTGATATTTTTTATTAGAAAAATAAAAAAAAAATTACGAATTAACATACGACACATTTTTATTTATGTAGTAGTAGTGGAAATAACTTAATTGCATTACCGTTTTTAAAACAAAAAACTGAATTAAGACAAATAAAAATTAAGAAACACATTTAAAATCTTTCTACAAAATTAAAAAACAAATGAAATCATTTAACTTAAATAATATGAATAAGCAAATTATAAAAATTAATATTTCAAATAAATATTTTTGTGAAGGTGATCTACACAAAAATAGTCTTAGTACTCTCAACTAGAGGTGTCAATTTAACCCATGGCCCCAAGGCCAACCCTAACCCACTATTGAAAAAGACCTATTTTAAGAAGCCCCTTAAGTAGGGGGCCAGAAAAAA
>NW_014542732.1:626398-627421 GCF_000741045.1 Vigna radiata var. radiata
TTTTGGATATTTAATTTTTTTTTTGTAAAAAAGAAAGCCCATGGGCTGGCCCTAACCCACAGGGTTTTGGGGCTTTTTAGCCCTGGGGGCTTTTTTAATAAAGATCTTTTTTGGCCCTAGGGACTTTTTTGGCCCTAACCCACGTGGGCTAGGGCCAGGGCCTATTACAGGGGCCTAATTGACAGCTCTACTCTCAACAATTCATAAAAAGTTTTTGAAGTTAAAGATTAAGACTTGGAATACATCATCACTAAAAATTCACTTAGCATAAAAATATTTAAAGACAAGAATTTGGAAAACATACATATCGTTATTTCATCTAGCTAAATCTTTTAAATTTATTTATGCGTCAACTTTCTCAAAACCCTTTCAAGAAAAAAATTATATTTAATTAAATCTTTTAATCATTTATTGCAGAGACCAAATTGAAACAAATAAAAATATAGAGACCAAATTGGTACAAAATAAAAATACAAGAACCAAATTGAAACAAATGTAATGATACATGACTTGATAATGACACGTGTCACTAATAGTGTCACGTCACACTATCATTACCACGTGACCTAGTGTCAGCTTCAAAATGTGGGAAATTGATTTATTTTTCAAAAAGAATAAAAATTAAAATAAAAATAATTAAAAAATATTTAAAAAATTCAAAAAAACTACAAGTTAATACATGGTAGCTTTTTAATGGTGTTAGTACAAAACTAACGACAAAGACCTGGTTGTTCTGATACTTTAAAATTAAAGACCCAATTAAAAAAAAAAGTGAGTAGACCTATTTTGAAAAAGTCACAAAAAAAAATAAATACTACCCAAATGATTAAACCTTTATTAATCCTGTCATCGATCTTTGTTTTATTGACTGGAGATTGAGAGAAGTATACCCTCACGACTTTATATCTCAATTCTTAACTCTCATAATGTTCTTATTCAAGATGGAAGGGTTGCATTAGAGCTGTCAAAACGGGTAACCCGGCTCGATCCGGCTCGGCCCACCACGGGTTGGTCACTTAGTGA
>NW_014542732.1:627951-685297 GCF_000741045.1 Vigna radiata var. radiata
TTGTTGTAACCCTTGACCCTTGTTCTTGTTGTCTCCAAATTCACTAATAAAGATTTTCCTAATATCAGAACAATTCCGACAATTAATAAAAAAATATTAGTAAAAAGAAAGAGAACTCGTACTCAACACCAATAACAAAAAATTAATAGTTTAATCTGTAATATAATTTCTCAAATTCAAAGATATCAAAAAGAGCTTGTTCAAATAATGTATACTCAAATTGTTTAAATAAAATGAACAAAATCTGATACAAGCATGTTAGAACATGAAAAAATCATTCCATGTCTTCAAAACCCCCAGAACAAAAAACAAATTCGCAAACCCCTATTTTTGTCATTATAGGGTTTTTGAAAAAAAAAAGAAAGAGAAGTGAGAAAACAAAAATGTGGAGAAAAGAGAAGAAAAAAGGAAGGGTGTTTTACATGCTCCTTGAAGAATTTCAATGAAGTGAGGGTGAGAGCATTGTCAAATGAGAGCAAGTACTGTGAGAGCAGAAATTACTTTTTTGGTATAATGAGTGAAGAAAGTATTTTATTTTTTAGGGTTTCATAAATAAAATGATAAATTAAAAAAATAAAATTAGGAAGGTGGGTTGGTGGGCCAACCCAGCTCACCACGGGTTCAACCCAAATGAGCCAGGTTGAAATCTGACCCGCATATAAGTGGGTTGTAATTTTCAAACCTAACCCAGTCCGAACTCGTGACGGGCTGGGTTGGCTCGCGGGTCGTGACCCATTTTGACGACTCTAGGTTGCATATATTAAAAAATATTAATGTAATGTGTTAAAAATTGAATTTTAATTTTAATTTAATTTTACAATAAAGTAGAATTTATATATATATATATATATATATATATATATATATATTTTAAATTCACCTTATTATTAATCAATACAAAACTCTTAATATGTAGAAATTTTAAATATAATATAATATATTAAAAATTAAACTTTAATTTTAACAAAATCAATTTATAAAATAAAATTTACATTCAAAATATACACTTTAAATTAATTTTATTAATAATAGATATAAAACTTTTATCATATTCCACTCACATAAAAAGATAATAAATAATAAATTTAACTCAATTTTATAAAATTGATTTATAAATAATGTTTACACATATTTTATATAGGGTAAATTCATCTTATCATTAATAATATGAAATTTCTAATATAATATAATTAAAAAAATGAAGTCAGTTTTATTATTGTAATTAGGTTCTAAAAATTTGTCAAGTTGGAAGATTTATATCGTTATGAACGCAACCTTATCAAACTCAGCAAGCACGTCTTAACCTAAACCTAAATGGTCGAATAACTGGAAATGGGTAGGTCCTAATCACACACACCTAGCCTTTAGGCTTTATGTGTTGTGGTTTCTGACAAAAGGAAAGTGAGTCTGAGGTTGGATACCTGCGTCACCTTGCTTCTTCCTACGTTTGTCCTGTCTAGTTGTGCTTCCCATTCCTCACAAGCCACATGCATGACCTGACACTGCCCTCTCAACTTTCAATTTCTAGATTTCACGATGACTAAATAAAGAAACAAATTAAAAGTTATTATTTAAGATGACATAAAACGTATTCGAATATATATATATATATATATAAAGACGAGAATATATTATAAATTTCATTATACAAATTTATAATGTATAAATAAATATAAAATTATAATATATAATTTTATTGGAAGTTGAATTAAATTCAAAATGTGAAATTTGATACAAAATTGAAATTTTTTCTTATTTAAAACTTTTAATATGTTTTAAATTTTAAAAATAAATAAAAATAATCTTTCTATGTCAAATTAGAATAAATTTGTTTAAGGTGTCAAATATAATTTTGAACTTATATTAAGATGAAAGTATTCTAAACTGTATAAATAATTCAAATATTATTATAAAACGGTAAAACGTAAAAAAAACATAATTAGATCAAAATATTATATTTAATTTTTTTTTTAAATTTGAGAGTTAAAATATATTTTAGACAAAAAAAATATTCAATTTCGCGTACAACGTTTAAGAATTATAAATAGGATCTCGATATGTTAACAACGGAATTTTAACAACTATTTGACAACGCCACTTGTCATCAATGTATTGGGTGATTTAAATATTTTTTTTAAATTAAAAATGTGATTTCAAAAAGGAGACTTTCTGTTGTTCCAAAAACACCCTCAGTCGTTTCAATCAGTCTTTCTCCTTCGAAGCACTCTCTCTCTTTTTCTCCATTTTAGGTTTTCGTTTTTCTCCGAAGCTCTCTCTCTATCCATTTAATCTTCTCGTGTTCCTTTGATGTTATTCCCTTATTGAAGGCTTTGAAGCGGTGAGCAATCTCTGTGGAGGTTGAGGGATTTTGTTGGGTTTGGCTCTTGAGTTCTACATTTGGCGTCTATCGTTGTCGGGTGTCTATTTCTTCCAACTTGTTCCATTTTTTATGCCATGGATTTGTGTGTTGACATTGGTTCTTCAAACAAGGTATGAACATTATCCTTGTTACGTTATCGTATTTAGGTTTTCGGTCATGGTATTTTTTGGTCATCGTTACAGTTTTCATTGGTTTTGGGTGTTGAGAGTTTTGTTGGTTATTTGTATCAATAAATGTTAATTTATTTTGTTTGTTGCAGTTATTTGTTCGTCATTCAATGAAAACCAATTTTGTTGCTGGTTTGAATGCAATATTGAGTGAGGAGCACAAGGGTCTTATTTCGAAGATGCCATTTGCATGGTTTTTAGAACTACAAGATAACCTAAAGATTGGTAGGAATATTTTGAGCGATTTATTGATTAGATAGGTTGATGAGAGAAGTGGTTTTATATTTGGAGATAAATTTGTTGAATTCAAGGAAGTAGATGTCAGCTTAGCCTTAGGTTTGGGTTTAGTTGGTGGCCAAATTAAATTGAATGAAAAAATCCTTTCAGAAAGCCAATTACGGAATTACTTTGATAAAGCAAAAGGAAAATATGAATTGGATATGATATACAATTTTGTTTTGAAAGAACACAAAAAATTGCCTTGTATAGATGTCTGTAGGCTTTACGTTTTGGTTGGAATTAGTGAGGTATTGTTACCTAGTCGTAGTAGAATAGTATTCCCAATTTTGTTTGAAATTGTTGATAGAACAAGTGATTTGAGTACTTTTTGTTAGGGTCGTATAGTGTACCATTATCTACTTAGTAGTTTTTGCAAAGCTTGTGTAGCCTGAAAAGGAGAAAAAGGTGCAACTACTGTCTATGTGGATGGTTGCGTTTACGTGTTTAAGGTAAATTTTTTACATGCATTGTTTCTTGGCATTGACCTCAAATGACCGATATTGACTTGTACGATGTAAGTCAGGTTTGGTTTGTGATCGTTTTCTTCCTTCAAATACTCTTGTACATAAATTCCCAAGAATTTTGCATTGGATGACTGTAAATGTAGGTGACAAGTTCATCAAAGTTGCAATGGAAACGGGTGTGGTATGTATTCCGACATTGTTTTATTAATTTTTGTTTGAATTGAATGGTTTTATACAACGCAATGGTAATTGTGATTAATTTGCAGATGCTTGAAGAGTATGGCAAATCAAGGAAAGAAATGGGTGTGTCATGTTTGAAAGCATCAGTACATGAAAAAGAATATGATGATGCTTTAGATGAAGTTTTACATGAACAAGATGTTCTTATTGAAGAACTTGAACAAGAGTTATTTTCATTGAAGGTTGAGTTGCTTGAAGAGATAAATAAAGATGAAGGTGCTTTAAGTACACCAGGTAAAGAACAAGATTTTTACAATGATTTTGCAAGCGAGGGAGGAATTTACAGCAATGAAAGCGATAAGAAGGAAGGACAACATCGAAAGCGTTTCAAGAGCAAAGCCTGTAGAACTCCCTACACCGGATACAGTCCAAAACTTGATTGAGAGTTATGTAATTTTTGTAATAGTGTAGTATTTGGTAGATTTTTCAGTATGTATACTTGTATTTGGAACAGTTAATATGATTGTGAATAAAGAAAGTTATTATTGGAAAGGATATTTTATTGTACTGTTGATTCCATGTGTTATTTAATTTTGATTCATTATTTAAGTTAAGTGAGGCCTATGTTTGTGGGGAAGACCAAGTAGAGGTTTGTGTGGGTTGGGATGTAAGTTCCTGCAGCAATGACACTTATCTGGTGCTGTTGTAATCGCTTCCAGGGTAAGTGTTATGTATTAGCACAGTGAAAAACAGATTTTTTGAGCATGTAGAGGTCTGAGTAGGTTGAGAGGGGCAGGTGGTCCAACGATTCAGAGAGGTCTGATACACTGATAAACGATTACAGAGACCATGTAATCGATTATCAGTAAGAAAATCCGGTTTTGTACCAAAACTTGAGAGTTGCTACCCGTGCCTGGCTGAGTGGCTCCCAACTTTGGTGAATTATGTGATTCCAGTGTTTTCAATATTCGTTACACCTGTAGGGCATGGTTCAATCAGTCCACATTAACAATTTTGAAGGAAGTAGAGGTCTGATGCACTGGTAAGCGATTACAAAGGCCCTGTAATCGATTACCAGTAAGAAAATCCAGTTTTGTACCAAACCCGAGAGCTGCTACCAGTGTCTGGCTAAGTGGATCCCAACTTTGGTGAATTGTGCGATTCCAGTGTTTTCATTATTCGTTACACGTGTTGGGCATGGTTCAATCAGTCCACATCAACAATTTTGAAGGACGTAGAGGTCTTGTAAGCGATTACACCTGTTGGGCATGTTGTCAGTGTTTTGTCTGATGCATTGATAAGCGATTACAGAGGTCCTATAATCGATTACCTGTAAGAAAATCCAGTTTTGTACCAAAACCCGAGAGCTGCTACCAGTGTCTGCCTGAGCGGCTCCCAACTTTGGTGAATTATGCGATTCCAGTGTTTTCATTATTCGTTACACGTTTCGGGATCAGTCCACATCAACAATTTTGAAGGAAGTAGAGGTCTTGTAAGCGATTACACCTGTTGGGCATGTTATCAGTGTTTTGTCTGATGCACTAGTAAGCAATTACAGAGGCCTTGTAATCGATTACCAATAAGAAAATCCAGTTTTGTACCAAAACCCGAGAGCTGCTACCAGTGTCTGGCTGAGCGGCTCCCAACTTTGGTGAATTATGCGATTCCAGTGTTTTCATTATTCGTTACACGTGTTGGGCATGGTTCAATCAGTCTACATCAACAATTTTGAAGGAAGTAGAGGTCCTGTAAGCGATTACACCTGTTGGGCATGTTGTCAGTGTTTTGTCTGATGCATTAGTAAGCAATTACAGAGGCCCTGTAACCGATTACCTGTAAGAAAATCCAATTTTGTACCAAAACCCGATAACTGCTACCAGTGTCTGGCTGAGTGGCTCCCAAATTTGGTGAATTATGCGATTCTAGTGTTTTCATTATTCGTTACACGTGTTGGGCATGGTTTAATCAGTTCACATCAACAATTTTGAAGGAAGTAAAGGTCCTGTAAGCGATTACACCTGTTGGGCATGTTGTCAGTGTTTTGTCTGATGCACTGGTAAGCGATTACAAAGGCCCTGTGATCGATTACCAGTAAGAAAATTCAGTTTTGTACCAAAACCTGAGAGCTGCTACCAATGCTTGGCTGAGTGGCTCCCAACTTTGGTGAATTATGCGATTCCAGTGTTTTCATTATTCGTTACACGTGTTGGGCATGGTCCAATCAATCCTCATCAACAATTTTGAAGGAAGTAGAGGTCCTGTAAGCGATTACACCTGTTGGGCATGTTGTCAGTGTTTTGCCTGATGCACTCGTAAGCGATTACAGAGGCCCTATAATCGATTACCAATAAGAAAATCTGGTTTTGTACCAAAACCCGAGAGCTGCTACCAGTGCCTGGCTGAGTGGCTCCCAACTTTGGTGAATTATGCGATTCTAGTGTTTTCAGTATGCTTTACACCTATTGGGCACGGTTCAATCAGTCCACAACTACAATTTTGTACTTAGGACACCCTCTTATAGATGGAATTCTTTGTTTTGAAGATTGACAATTACATTAATATTAAAGAATTACATTAATATAATGATTGATAACATTAAATCAATATTAATCACACTTAAAAGGAAGAATTAAGTTCATAACATTAAAGATTGGAATTTACATTAATATAAAGATGTAGCAACAGTTCATGAAACACAAAGTTTTCAAATTAAACAAGACATAAGATTATGCAATTAATTGTAATCTAAGTAGGTGGTGGTTGATTAGATTGATTGCACAAGTTAATAATTTCTTGCTCTACAACTCCAACACGATTTTCAATTCTTTCAAGTGTTTCGCCAACGAACATGCAGAGATCTTGTATTTCTTTGATCACTTCAGTGAATGTTGCAGAAGAGGATTGTTCTGGATTTTGAGATTGTTGTCTTCCTTCAGGTTCTTCATTACCAACATCTGCTTCTTCATTGCCTTGTACTTCTTCTACATTGCGAACAGGCTCCTTGTAAACCCAAATTCCTTCATCATTTTGATGATAACCAAAATTTTTTAGAACTTCTAAACCAATCCTTTGCTTTTTTTAACTTGGGTAAAAGGATCAGTTTCTGTATCCACACCAAAGTGTTCCATGAATATGGTAATTAGATGTGGATATGGTAGTTGGGCATTGTCCCTTGTTGCTTTTTCATCCTGTTTCGAATGAGATGCCCCCAGTTAATCTGAACAGAATTCATCAGTGCCCACAGTAACATAATGTCCTCCTCTGTTGTTTGTGCAACATTTGTCGAACGAGGAACTAAGATTCGACAAAGTACATAATGAAGTATCCTTGTTTCGAACTTCAATCTCCAGGCCAATAATCTACCTTCTAAGTTTGCACCTTCTTTACAAACGAATTCCCTAGAACTAATAGAATTGTGTTCCTCTTTCCAATCATCAACAATAGTTCCTTCAAAAGGAACACCAACACATGGGATGGAAGTAAGTTTATGAAAAAGAGAAGGTATTATTGTGATTTTCACCTTTTTGACCTCGGTTCGAATTACTCCTGAATCTGAAATGTGCATATTGCTGTAGAAAACTCTCACTAATTCGAGGTAGTAGTGCCTTCTATAGGCGACAAAATCATTTAGCCCTGCTTTTGTCAACACGTTGAAGAATTCGAATTTCCCAAGTTCCATAAATTCGTCTGCAAGATACTTCCCTTCCAGGATTGGACGTTCAAAGAAATGTGCAGCGAACCTTTGTCGTTTGAGAAGAGTTCATTACTTGCAACCGGTGGCGACAGTGGAGGGGACGCTGGTGCTGGAATTGGAGGGACCCTTGTCGAAGACGAAGCCCTGGTTTTGTTCTTTACGCGAGGTGCCATTTGGGGTTATTAGGGTATTGAAAGGGGGTTTGAGGTTAAATGGTTTGTGGCTGATTAAGGTTTGTAATGAGTGAAGTAGGTTACACTTGTATTTAATTGGAATGAGGTAGTGGGTGACAACAGCAGCAGAAACTGTCATCGCATCGTGGGCCGAAACAACAACAACTATTTCAAACATGGTCTGCAACTGCATCAGAAACTGTCAGACCCATTTAGGTAATCAATTACAAATTCGTTGTAATCGATTACCAGACAGTTTTAAAAAATTAAAATTTAAAAGTAATCCAATACAAAACTGTAGTGCTTGTCCTATTTATTGTCAAAACAGTGATGAACAACAATAACAGACATCATTCCAGTAAAAAGACAACGTACAAGCATATCATCTAATAACAATATACATCAAAATTATATATTCTCAAAAGTGTTATGAACAATAGATAGCAAGGACATAAATCCAATAGGAGCAACTTCAGATAGTTGGGAAAGTTGAAGTGTTTGGGATGCATATTCCATGCCCTGTTGGGGTGTTGTAACATTAGATGTTGTGGTCTCCTGAGTGCAGAAATGAACACACATTACCAACATGTATCATAAGTAAAGAATATGTTTACTAAAAATAGTTATAGTTAAAACAACATTTAATGTACTCATATTTGGTTGACAAGTTGTTGTTGAAGAATTTTTCTTAGTAGCTTTTAATTTTTTTTTACATCTACTTTCAACCGCTGACTTCAATCTTCTTGGTCGGCATTTTCGCTTAACCGCAACGGGACTGCGAACTAGTACGTCACTACTTCCGCATGTATTGTAGGATGGAGTTTCTGTCACGGGATTCTCATACCTTAATTGTCCTCCCTCACTTATGATGTTATTTTTCAGTGATGAACTCAAACCGAACTTGTTTGCAAGACATTTCAAATCTTTTTCCAACTGATTAGAAGCACATTCAGATTCACATGTAGCCTCAGCCAGATTATAGAACTGCTGACACAAAGATTGGTATCTTTGCATCTTGGGGTCCTGCTGTAAAGAACTATATGCTGCTCTAATAAGTGTGTGGTTTCTTCGGATGTTTTTGCTCCAACGGCGAAGTACATATTTGGAGGGTACATTATGGACATCTTCCTGACTGAGAACCAATAGAGAATGCCGACATATGATGCCTCTAAACTCAAATAGTAGGCAAGAGCAACTTATATCTTTTGAAACAGGATCAAATTTAACATGGTAATATTTTGGCGCACATTTTCCATCCCACATGCACTCTTCTTTGATTGTGTAGATGTTGAAAATACAGTCCTTCACCGTGTCTTTAATGAAACAATTCATCCTGGATCGAAACTCAATTTGTACTTCCTCAAATTTTTCATGTGTGTACTCAACTTGAAATTGTCTCTCAATTGGTGATTGAGACCCACATCCAACCGTTGTATTTAGAGAGGCAAAGTTAGCTTCTATTTCTTTTTGGGCCTTCACTTTAAGAGCATTATCGTATTGAATCACAAATTGTTGCAGTGTGGTAGTGGAATTAATAAATCCATCAAAGAAAGCATTCATTCCCTTGCTTCTTTGAGTTGTTGACATACCAGCCCAAAAGTGATTCTTCAAGTAACATGGGACCCATTTCCCTCTCTCTTCGTACAAATTACATAGCCAATCATTATTTTCTAAGCCATGTGTGGTAAGTAGTCGTTTCCAACCAATTTCAAAGTAATTGCATTAGCAGATTCATAGACAACCAGTTTTATATTACACTTGATTCCAACATAATTCTTATATCCTTGAAATTTTTCTGGTATTTTTTTATTATGTGCCACAAACACCACCTATGTTTTGTTTTTGGGAAGACTTCTTCAATTGTATTTGCCATGGCCTTGCATTGATCGGTTACAATACTGTCAGGCACCTTGTTTCCCATGCATCTTAACCAACATTTGAATAACCATATAAATGAAGAAGTGTCCTCAGATGAGAGCAATCCACAACCAAGTAGGATGGATTGTCGATGGTGGTTAACTCCTACAAATGGAGCAAATGACATGTCGTACTTGTTGGTCAAGTACGTGGTGTCAAACGACACGACATCACCGAACTCCTCACATGCAGCTCGGCTTCGAGCATCTGCCCAAAATACACTAGTAATTCTATTATCTTCATCCATCTCGATGTCATAAAAGAAATCATTATTCAGGTCTCTCATTTTTTAAAAGTGCCGAAGTAATGCTTGTCCATCACCTTCCTTACACAGTGACCTTCTATGTTGACCAATGAAGTTCCTAGCATCTCACTCCACAAATTGCATGTTTTCATATCCACCCGCTTCATTAACTATGCTAAGGAAACTCTTATTAATAGGTACACTGACATCATCATTCACTTCCAAAGTGTGCTTGGCATGCATGTTCAATTGCCTATTACCACGAATTAGATTGGAGGTTTATGGACACAACTCATGACTGTGATCTAAAACTACAGTCCTAACAAACCATTTGTCCTCTTTTCGTGCAATGGTTATTCCAGCAGGGCATTGATTAGTATGAGTGGGAAGAGTTTTGACCTCTGGACGAATGCTGGAAACATATTTACCTTCCCTAGAACAAACCAATCTCAAGTAGTACATTACGTTGTTGGTATCCTTTTTTAAGTTCTCGTTCGTACGCCAAATCCACATCTTTTCCCGTAGTCAGAATAAAATTTCTTTGCTTCTTGCATTGTGTCAAAACACATGTTCAAAGTAGGAACCAACCTCAAACCACTCTCATCATCGGTATTTATTTCCTCATTTATTTCACCAACCAAATCGACGTTGGAGTGTTCAAGTGGCCTTCACAATAATATCTTTCCTAGTTGTTTAATAAACCAATAAATATAAAAATAAATATAACAATGAAGACACATTTAAAAACAATGTAAACCGAGAAAGCAATCAAAGTACGAGTTTCATTGAATACAACGAGCTATACTTACAGTTCAAGTGGTTCAACGAATTTACTCCTATTTTAATGATCATGTTGTGCTTCTCACCAACGACAAAAGAAAGCCTTCAATGTGTTCTTTAATGAACATGAAACAAAAGGCAATGAAAGTGGACGTCCTTCAATAGGAAGACGATAGAAAAGTAATTCACAACTTAAAAGTTCAAAACTTTAAGGGTTTAAGGTAGAAGCTATTAATGGTCTGGGAGGTTGCACAAGAAATGAACATGCTACGAAATCTTGTGTTTAAGGAAGGAGCATTAAATGCATGTCATAAATTAGGTGAAAGGTGGGAAGACGTGGAGTGTACATCTCACTTACCATGTCCCCACATTAAATGAAACTTAGCTAAAAAGGTTTCGTATTTTAATGCAGAGTGTGTAAAAGTTAACTTTTTATGATCCATCCTTTTGGAAATTTATCCTAAAGGTGAGCAAAATTAAAGTTATAATAGTTTTGACAAAATAAAATAATTTTAACTTTTTTTGACAAGCCTTCATTAGTCATATCAATTATAAATGAATGAAAAATTATTATTTGAAAAAAAAAAGTTAATACTAATTATTTTTGTCTTTATATATGACCAATCTTTGTAATATAGGAAGTCACTCTCAGTTTTATTCCCATCAAGTAGTTCCAAGTAATGTGCATTTATAACACACTTACATATTCTTTCTTAATATGTTTCGTTTTCCTTAACCTGATTTATTGTTCTTCCAGATACAAATACCATGGATGCTTGGGAAGGTCTTCAAATTGAGGAGGACGTCCTTGAATCATTCTTGAAAAAATGTGATAGTTCATCATCATTGATTCCTGGTCCGGTTGGGAACATGCAGGCAACTATTATGAATAGGATAAGTGATGACCCCCGTACCACCCAACAATTTGCTGAGGAAGTTGCTCAAGCAACCTATGAAAGAGATTTCAATTCCAATCCATGGAAATAGGCTGAGATGTACATCAAAAACCATGGTCAGTAATTCTATAAACTTTGTCATTGTAAATGTATCTTGTCATGTTACTAAAATTAATAGACAAATGCAGATATTGTGAATGATGGTGATATTAATAACGTCACTCACCTACATACAGCAAAATCAGTGTCAACCCTTCACTTTGTTGTTTGTATTGTTAAGGAGTGTCACCTGAATGGACTGGGTGATATGAAACTGACTCTAAAGGTAATATTTAACCATAACATACTTTTAATTCTTTAACTTAATGTAATGTGATATTAACTGTGAACGGGACCCTACTTGGACTATGAAGGCGTCCTTACATAAGAAAGTTCTTAAAGATCCATATTTTGGTCCACATATCGGTCTTGGTTGCGTTATGATACTTAACAATGTAACTCATCTTATTCATAGTTCTATTTATACTCCATAACTTTTGGTATTGTTAGTCATATTATTTGCTTCTTTTCATTTAGGTTCGTGCATTCAGTGCATTTCCACCAAACTATTACGTTAACATAGTGCTTCGAAATGTAATCAAAGTCTTTGCCGCTGACATATGTCCTCCCACAAAGGAACTCGTCATGGAGACCCCCGAACCACTCATTCGACCCCTTCTACTGGAAGAACCAAATATGGTTGAAATTATACAAAAATTGAGAAATCCTCATCATCAACAACCATCTACATCGAGAGTACCAGACAACAACAACGGAGAGAACTCTAACGCAATCTAATGATATTATGTAGACTTATTATTGGATGTTTGTTTTCTTTTGCAGGTGACTTTCAATCCTTTAAGGACTACCGTACTAATGTTTACTATATTTCCTACTTTTGAATTGGAAGACTATAATATGTATTGGGATGACTGTAATATGTATTTGGAAGACTTTATCATCGTTCATGATTATTGCTTTATTTTGTATTGATAAGTTATTATGGTATCAATGTACACACCATGGACAAATCAATATGGAAAAAATGGTGAAGTGTTGTACTAACCACATGTAAATAATGTTGTACTAACCACTTGTACTTGCCCCACCTAATTCTAACGAACTTAGTACCAAGCACCTACTTGGGACAACCTCTAAAAAAACCAGGGAGCAGCCACCAACTTTCTATACAAAATCCATTTTTTGCGCTGGTAATCAATTACAGCCTGCATGTAAGTGATTACACAGGCTAACAAGGCACAAATCTCACTCTGCCCACACCAACACTTGGTTCAAACATTTACCAACATACTTTGTGCACACAAATGTTGCTTCCAACCCCTAACCACTGACTACTCGTAGAAATCACTAACAACTTGTACTTGTCCCACCTAATTCTAACCAACTTAGCACCAAGCACCCACTTGGGAGCACCTCTAAAAAAACCAAGGAGCAGCCACCAACTTTCGGTACAAAATTCATTTTTTGTGCTGGTAATCGATTACAACCTCCATGTAAGCGATTACACAGGCTGAAAAGGCACTAATCTCACTCTGCCCCACACCAACACTTGGTTAAAACACTTACCAACCAACTTTGTGCACATAAATGTTGCTTCCAAACCCTAACCACTGACTACTCATAGAAATTACTCACAACTTGTACTTGCCCCACCTAATTCTAACCAACTTAGCACCAAGCACCCACTTGGGAGCACCTATAAAAAACCAGGGAGCAACCACCAACTTTCGGTACAAAATCCATTTCTTGCATTGGTAATCGATTACAGCCTGCATGTAAGCGATTACACAGGCTGACAAGGCACAAATCTCACTCTACCCCACACCAACACTTGGTTCAAACACTAACCAACCAACTTTGTGCACAAAAATGTTGCTTCCAACCTCTAACCACTGAATGCTCGTAGAAATCACTCAGATCTTGTACTTGCCCCACCTAATTTTAACCAACTTAGCACCAAACACCCACTTGGGAGCACCTATAAAAAAACCAGGGATCAGCCACCAATTTCGGTACAAAATCCATTTTTTGTGCTGGTAATCGATTACAGCCTGCTTGTAAGCGATTACACAGGCTGAAAAGGAACTAATCTCACTCTGCCCCACACCAACACTAGGTTCAAACACTTACCAACCAACTTTGTGGACATAAATGTTTCTTCCAACCCCTAACCACTGACTGCTCGTAGAAATCAGTCACAACTTGTACTTGCCCCACCTAATTCTAACTAACTTAGCACCAAGCACCCACTTGGGAGCACCTCTAAAAAAACCAGGGAGTAGCTAACAACTTTCAGTACAAAATCCATTTTTTGCGCTGGTAATCGATTACAGCCTGCATGTAAGCGATTACACAGGCTGACAAGGCACAAATCTCACTCTGCCCCACACCAACACTTGGTTCAAACACTTACCAACCAACTTTGTGCACACAAATGTTGCTCCCAACCCTTTACCACTAACTGCTTGTACAAATCACTCACCACTTGTAATTGTCCCACCTAATTCTAACCAACTTATCACCATGCACCAACTTGGGAGCATGATGAAGGTTGAAAAATAGTTATTTTCATATATCATTTTAGACCAAATTACTCCCTTTATTGCTTAGAGTGAGCTTAGAATCAAGCAAAACTCAATAAATGAGTCTGTAGAGAGTCAAAATCTATTTTTAGCGATATTATGCTTGTTTTGCATTGTTTTGTAGCATTTTTGAGAAAGTGAAGAATGAAGTTGAAGATGAAGGTCTTAGACTCAAGAAAAGGGAAGAAAAATGAAGAAATGAAGAGTCGACGTACCGCCCGACGGCAAATTACACCGCTGGGCGGTCTAGTGCGAGGAGTTGGCACTAGGCGGTGCAGCCAGGCGGATTTGTGATTAGAGGCAAACCGCCGGGCGGTAGCGCGGCTTGAGGGAAACCGCCGGGCGGAACAAGTGTGACGCCGGACGGTTGTCTGCTGGGCTTGGGCCTGTTTTCTGTGACGCTCTTCAGCTATAAATAGCCCTGTTGCGATTTCAATCTCATTCTTTTGACAGAAGGGGGCGGCCAGACCTAATTTCACTCTCTGAAGAGGATCTCTTGGATGCTTAGGCTCAATTTCTTCTTATCTAGGGTTTGCTTTTCCATTCTTCATTCATTTTTCATCTAGATTCACCATGACAATAGTGAACTAAACCCTATTGTTGTTGGGGGAAACAATGTAATCTTTTGATACTCTCTTTTATTGAAACTCTTGTTTATGTATATGGTTTCCATATGCTTTGATTATTAATTTTTGGGTTCTCATCTGTGCTTAATGCTTTTATCGTTTAACTCATTCGATAACTGTTGTTTGTCTTTATTGATACGGGGACATACAGTAATGTAATGAACGTGTGAGTGATTCCTTGATTAAGCAATACCACCTAGGGATAGGGGTAGGACGATCAATTGTTTTTCACTTCTGCTCTATAATGCATTATTAACTGCTAGGGGAGGCTAGGGATAGCAAGCCAGTAATTAGTAATAGGCTCTTTTCGTCGAGGGATCGGGTTAAGGGTAGGCCAAGAAAGTTGCATAACAATTAGTTAATCAAGCAAATAAATCAAGAGGAGTAAATAAGAGAGAGCGGATAAGATGAAATTGTAAACCCCCAACATCTCCATTCATCCATCGTTTTCTTCTCGTTAATTGAATCAATCTCTTTTGCATGTTTATATTTTGTTCTCATACCCAATCAATTAATTTTTATTTTCAAGTCTTACGATCTTAATTCACACGAACGATAAGGCCTTTCGAGTCTCTTGGGAAATGATACTTGGACTTACCATTTGATTATTACTTGAATGATTTGGTATGCTTGCCAATCCGTTATCAGAGCATCTATAAAAAAACCAGGGAGCAACCATCAAATTTCGGTACAGAATCCATTTTTTTCGCTGGTAATCGGTTACAGCCTGCATGTAAGCGATTACACAGGCTGAAAAGGCACAAATCTCACTCTACCCCACACCAAATTTTGGTTCAAACACTTACCAACCAACTTTGTGCCCACAGATGTTGCTTCCAACCCTTAACCACTGACTGCTCGTACAAATCACTCACCACTTGAAATTGTCCCACCTAATTCTAACCAACTTATCACCGAGCACCCACTTGGGAGCACCGATAAAAAAACCAGGGAGCAGCCACCAACTTTGGGTACAAAATCCATTTTTTTCACTGGTAATTTATTGCAGCCTGCATGTAAGCGATTACACAGGCTGAAAATGCACAAAACTCAATCTGCCCCTCATAAACACTTGGTTCAAACACTTACCAACCAACTTTGTGCACAAAAATTGTTGCTTCCAACGCCTAACCACTGACTACTCATAGAAATCACTCACAACTTGTACTTACCCCACCTAATTCTAACCAACTTAGCACCAAGCACCCACTTGGGAGCACCTCTAAAAAAACCAGGGAGCAACCACCAACTTTCGGTACAGAATCCATTTTTTTTGTTGGTAATCGATTACAGCCTGCATGTATGTGATTCCACAGGCTGAAAAGGCACAAATCTCACTCTGCCCCACACCAACACTTGGTTCAAACACTTACCAACCAACTTTGTGCACAAAAATGTTGCTTCCAACCTCTAACCACTGAATGCTCGTAGAAATCACTAAGATCTTGTACTTGCCGCACCTAATTTTAACCAACTTAGCACCAAGCACCCACTTGGGAGCACCTCTAAAAAAAACAGGGAGCAGCCACCAATTTTCGGTACAGAATCCATTTTTTTCGCTGGTAATCGATTACAGCCTGCATGTAAGCGATTACACAGGCTGAAAAGGCACAAATCTCACTCTGCCCCACACCAACACTTGGTTCAAACACTAACCAACCAACTTTGTGCACAAAAATGTTGCTTCCAACCCCTAACCACTGACTGCTCGTAGAAATCAATCATAACTTGTACTTGCCCCACGTAATTCTAACCAACTTAGCACCAAGTACCGACTTGAGAGCACCTCTAAAAAAACCAGGGTACAGCCACCAACTTTCGGTACAAAATCCATTTTTTTCGCTGGTAATCGATTACAGCCTGCATGTAAGCGATTACACAGGCTGAAAAGGCACAAATCTCACTTACATGTATTCATTTCATATAATTGTGTAAAATTGTGCCACAATTTTAAATACATAAAATCATTACTAACAATATGTATTCATTTCCTATAAAGTTGTACAAATATGTCAATATTTCCAATGTCAAAATTTGCAATACTGTAAATCATTACATTGGGTATTCATTTCATTTCAAATAACAATGTAAACCAAAAAATGATTTCTAATTTCCTATACTAATCTGAAGTGCTGCAGAACTCCCAATCTTCGCATGTTCTCATCGTCTAGGATCGAGTCACATATATACTTCTTTCTAAACACAGCCAATTCCTCCTACAATGAACATCAATATTACTTTAGGCCAAATCCTAATAATATAGTGTTGAATTTAGAAATTCATCATTTAACATACATTAGTATAATCAGGCATGCTGTTGCCATCATATTTCTCCTCTCCATCCCATATTTCCAAGACTTTCATCATGATTACACCACAATCGTATCTGTACACATAAACAAAATACCAACATAATTTTTCTTAATAAAAACACGTTAAATTTTATAATAACCCTAATATAGACTCACGTGTTAGGTTGCACTGGGATCTTAGCTTGTTCAACATTGAAAGCAATCTTGGAATCTTCATATGTATTTGTCAGCAAACCCCAAAACCGCTGAATATTTTTAGCCTGTATTGTTCATAAATAACGAAAAAATATTCAAAATAACAACAACTTAATCACTGACAACTCAATATCAACTCTAAAACATACAATGCTTCTGTCAATCCCAGCACGTCCTCTGATTCCCTTCTCCAATGAGTCAATAACAAAAAACTGCATGGTGCAGACCTTTAGTGCATAGCACCACCAATGACCATTGCTTACAACTGGGATGAATGCCTACAAAATATTTGGAATATGTCAAAATAAAACAACCAAATAAATAAACTATTAACTCGTAAAAAACTACAACTTACTCACCCAATCAGTAGACAATAAATCTTCCACTCTTATTAGATCGTGTCGGAAATAAGGCTGGTAATCAATAAGTTGCCAAACATGTCTATTGACAATTCGCCTCTTATTGTCAATTAGAAAATGGGTCTTAAATAAAACAACAAACTTAATCAATAAACAACACTGTCCATATAACATTATACCATACCAAAAAAATGATCAATATTTAATTATAGCTTTTACCGCAAACATTGAACTGAATATCATCCTTTTTATGACTCCAGTAGACCTTTTCTCAAAGTACATGAACATGGTTGCTGCAAAAATTAAAACCTACAAAACAATAAACAACTTTAACATCAACTGATTCAACTTTAACATCAACTTATAAATTTCAATTATATATTTACCATGTTGTCAACACATTCTTGAGGCCCTAAGGAGCTACAATCCCTCGTGGTCAACAATTGACCCATTATTTCACAAACATAGCTGAAAAATTAACAATATTATATCAGGTACCAAATATCATTCTACACTAATAACAAAAATAATTTAATATTTTGTTACCTTACTACAATGTCTTTTCGTGTCATTAAGTGGTACAACTTATCCAAATCAACCGTTGTTCTTAGATCACCAAGAATAGTACTCAAAGGCTCTACAACCAACGGTTCAACATGGGGAATTACTTCATCATCTTGGTCATCACCACCAATGTCAACGAAAGCTGGTGGATCCTGTGGGGGTACTTCATCAACAACATCTTCATCTACAATAGCTTCGTCAACAGCTGGTTCATTTACAGCTACTTCATGAACATGTTGTTCATCTGCAACTGCTTCATCAACAGGTGCTACAGTTGCAGCTTCTTCATGTGCACCATCTTCATCTATAGCTGTTTCATGAACAAGTGCTTCATCAACAGCTCCTTCATGAGCAACTGCTTCATCTGCAGGTGTTTCATGAACAGGTGCTTCATCAACACCTCCTTCATCTGCAAGTGTTTCATGAACAGGTGCTTCATGTGAAGCTTCTTCATTTTCGTCACCTGCAGCTTCTTCATTCCCCTCACCCTCAACATCAACACCAGCTTCGTGAATGGAAGGATATTGTTGAACATTTTGAGTCTTTCTTCGATCACTGAGTGCCTTCCTTATAGCAACAATTTTATCTTTAAGACTTCTTATTTTCTGGTTGTTTCTTCTAAATTTTTCCAATCTTGCAGCATGTGCAGATTCACAACTATCATCACCTTTTTGAGGTGCTTCTTCACTCCTTGCCACCGCATCCATATTGAATACAGCACAGATGATGGGATTTTCACGGTCAACGGATCGAAGGTACCAATCAAAATGTACCTATCAAAATGATAATTAATTACCTCAATCAAATAACAAAACTACAAATGACAAAAATAAAGTAATCTTTTATGTTCAAAAACTTACTTACCTCGCCTTTCTTAAACAAAAGATCTATTGCTTCGGTCCCATAATTTAAGGAACGAAATCGCCGAAGCTGCGGAAATACCTTGTGAGAAGAATGAGAATGCAAAGCAAGGCGTTCATACACCCATAGCTAAAATGAAAGCAATAAAAGTTATCAAAGAACTTCTTACAATGATTTCAGTTAATGAAATGACTTAATACAACAAACAAGAACAATGAATCATACCTGCAAAACAACAACACTGCCACTAATGCTTATAGAATCAGCAATCTTTCCAGTCAGTAATTTCTTATTACATCTGTTTAGACTATGTACAAGATACGTATGTATAGCACCGCTCCAATCATAATTACACAAACTATCTAAATCATCTAACACTACACAAGGCATGTTAGAAACATGTCTTGAGTTCCTAGCGAAAAAAAACTCCACAAAACAAACTAAAATATACAAACGACAAACGACATCTACATCTAGATCATAATTAACTACAATGTTATAAACATGTTTATCAAGTCTTTTGCTTTCGTTTTGCTGGAATTAAACAGTTCACCAACTATACCGACAATTGACTCATCCAAAGGGAGCTCCAAACCCCCTACTCCTAATCCTAAAGTCATAACCACGTCCACTACATCAAAAGGAACCAATTGTTGCCTAACTCTGAATGATTGATGGTGGGGAACCCATCGACGAACCAATTGTTTCAACAATTTCAGGTTTAGGTCTATAGGGTCTACAATTCCTAAACACCACTTAAAAGGAGTTTCCTGTATGCGCCTCTCATGCCTTGATTGTAGTAAATAATTCATGTGGACAATGTAGGATGTATCCATCCAAGCTCGAACTTGCCACTACAAAATAGAACAAATTTATAACAATCAATACGCTGCTCTTAAACAACAAAAAATTCAAAAATGCCAAAACTATACTTACTTTGCTTTTAGAGGATTCCATTTTAGAGTTAACTAATGGGGTCCGTGAAATATTTACCTGCAATGACAAGTACAAACAATTTTAATGCACAAATTACCCTAAAGACAATGAAGTTCAACATTTAATGTACCACAAATTAGCCTAATAGTCAAACAACAACACTTTTGGTGCAAATTTTTAATCAAACAGCCCATGACTTTGATTTCAGTTCCTCATACAACAACATCCCTCATACAACAACAATATTCATAACATAACATTGATAAACAACATAACATCGCATCCAAGCTCCAGGGCGACACTATAAAACATTGCTCATTTATATAATTTTGGTTCAAGAGAAAGTGTATGACCTAGCCTATGCATGTCAACATCTTCAACCAAAAAACAAATTAAAACACATGGAAGGGGAAAAAAACGAAACCTTTCGATTAATGACTTCAGGGGTGGACTAAGAGCCAAAAAAACCTCTCCTTTGGAGAACAGATGACAATGCTGGCCCCTTTCGACACTTACTCCCAACACTTCAATGGCGGACGGACGTCAGAGCATTCAATGTGCAACTTCAATACTTCAATGGTGGTTCGGCGGCGTCGCAAGAGTTCAGAATCCTGGAGGGAGGTGGTTTCATGGAGAGAGATAACTATTGTCGTGGACAGAGATACTATCCTAGGTGCGAATAGAATTGATTTCCAGCAAACCTATTTCCACAAATGCCCTTCCCCTCAGGTTTTTTTTTTTTTTAAATAATCAATTAAAACGACGAATCACAGCACGACACCTATTGTTGTAAAAAACGTTGTCAAAGTAAATATATTCAAGTTTGATTTTAAAATTTACTTCTTTTAAGATCTTGCCAAATTCAATCATTATTTACATTTCACTCAATTTACCATTGCTATATATTGCTGTAATTGTAAAAGCTGGCACCAAAACCTTGGTTGCTTATGAAGCTTATAGTGGAACACCCGATTTTCTCCTTGGCGAGACTAATAGCATCAAGGTTAAAATCAAAATACGTTACCAAATTTCATCTGAATCTATTAAATTTTTCATCATATACTACTTTTGCCAAAAAATAATCTTGTTTTTGTTAAAGACTTACAACTCTGCAAGGTAGATGTCTTCGCAATAATCTTGCTTTTTAGATAACTAGTTTGTTTATATTTTTCTCTCATTATAACTTTTTTTTTTGTGTGTTTTTCTAGTACTATCCTAAAGAATGCCGGTTAATATCTTTCAAAGACTTTGTTTAGGTTGATAAATGAAAATAAATGAGTAAAAAAAGAAAAAAAATGAAAAGAAAGTGAAAAATAAAACGGTTTCCATTAAAAATAAATAGTGAAAAAAAAGTAGAAAATTTAAAAACAATTCAATTGATGTGGTATAATAATTTGTTGTAATTGATATATTCATAAACTAAATTTGATTTGTATTAAACATGAAATTATATATATTGATGAAATTTAATTGTTGAATCAAAATTTAAAATTTCTAGTGTTCTTTTTTAAAATTATATAATTTAAATAAAAACCTGAAAATAACAATCAAAACTGTTCTTACAACATTTATACACTAACTATTGTGGTTCAGTTAAATTTAGTGTTGTCAAAACGGGTTTTTCGACTCAACCTGGTTCGGTTCATAATGGGTTGGTCACTTACTAAATCAACCTTATCTGACTCATTTATTAGCAAGTCGAAAAAGTTCGAACTCAGCCTGGTCTACCATGGTTTGGTGGATTAAATGGGTTGGCTCACTGACTCATTTAATTACAATTTTTTTAAAATCCAAAAAAAAAAATTAAACTTTTTTTGTAATTCAAATTTAAATAATTTCACTCTAAAATGATGTTAAACTTTTTTGTAATTCAAATTTAAATAATTTCACCCTAAAATAATGCTAAACTCTAAAGACAATTCAAAATAAAAAAAAAATTAACACACAACTCAAATGTAATCCGCAAACCTAAAAAGCGAATAAATAAGTTTATAATATTAATAATTTTTGTATCATTTATCCATTTATAAAATTAGAGTATTGAACAAATAAATTTATGATATTTTGCTGTCTTGAAACATCTTTTTCTTTATTTTCATTTACAATATGATAAAAAATTTTAACTATTAATATTGAAACACAAAATAATAAATAATTAAACTAAATTAGGTGGATTGGTGAGCCAGCCCAGCTCACCACGGGTTCAACCCGAGTGAGTTGGGTTGAAAATTGACCCGTATAAAAAAATTATCTTTTTTAAATTCAACCCGACTTGAACTCGTGATGGGTCGAGTTAATCCGTAAATTCTAACCTATTTTGACAACATTATTTGAATTTGAAATTAAGAAAAGGACTTATTAAATATTTTGGAAGAGAAAAATTCAAACTTAATTAGAGAATATATTTATGTTGTGTTTGTATGAACTAATGAGGAAACATCTTCCGGACACCAAATAAAAGCACGTGGTAAAGGCTTTCTACGAGTCAACAACATAGAATAAATTAAGCACTAGGAGTTCATGGTTGGTGAAGCCCTAAATAAATAATCACAATAAAAGCAAGTGAATTATTGTTAAAAAAAATAAATCAGATAAATGTTTACATGTATAAAAAAAAAATATTTTTACATGTGTTTATTTTATTAAATTTCAAGTTTGACTTTCAAGTAGAGCAGATTAAAAAAGGGAGTTGCAAAATTTGAATAACTTTATCAAAGTTGAGTCGGACGTTATCAAATTCTTTAAATATATAACTTCCTGTTAAAACATAAGTATTTGATTTGAATAAAAATAAAATGCAAAACTAGAATAATTTCGGCCTACTTGAATTCATCTTATACATATTATTTTAAAAAGGCAAGTATCGTGTTTAATACTATTAGAACTAGTAAAAGTAGAACTAAAACTTCATTACGTAACACATGCATTTTAACAATTATGTTTTTTCGTAGAGCTGTCAAAACGGGTCACTAGATTCGGCTTACTTCGGATTGTTTACTTAGTGAGTCAATCCAACCCCACTCATTTATTAATGAGTCAGAAAAATTTGAACTCGATCCGACCCATCACGGGTTGGTAGGTAAACAAGTTGGCTCACTAGCTCACTTACTTACAATATTTTTTAAATAAAAAAATTATAAATTTTCTATAATTCAATTTTAAATAAATTTTGACTCACAACATGGGTGTTTAATTAATTTTGAAAATAGGAAACTTAAATAATTTTCTTTTAAAAAAATAATAAATAATTTTCTATAAAATTAAAATTAAATTTTAATAAAATAAAATTAGGTAGGTGGGGTAGTGGGCCAACCCGACCCACCATGGGTTTAACCCGCATGAACAGGATTTAAATGAGGAGGGTTGAAATTGATCCGCATAAAAAAAATACAATTTTTTCAAACCCAACTCAGCCTGAACCCGTGATGGACCAAGTTAACCCGTGAGTTGTGACCCATTTTGATAGCTCTAATTTTTTGAATTTAAAAAGTTTGAATCGGTCACAAAGACTTTTATGAAAATTATGGAAATATATATATATATATATATATATATATATATATATATATATATATATATATATATATGGTAGCAACTACCTTCTTCACAAAATAATTAATGACCAACTTTTAATTCGGTCGTTAAATTTCTCTCACTAATTGGTAACTAAAAAATGAGTCACTTCCAAACCATTTTAAAGATTGAAATGATTGTTGTAACATCCCAATAATTATATATTGAAAACTATAATTATATTCAGGAGTTAACCAAAAACAATAAGATAGAATAGTGGAGAAGAAGTAAATAAAGAGAAAGGGAATATATGAAATATCCTTTAAAATTTAAAATTGTACAAGAACTGAAAGTCTGGTAGAATATACACACTTAGACCGAACGGTAACGGGTTCAAGGAAAGACCGAACGGTACTACAAAAGCAGTTTATACCGAACGACATTACAAAAAAATGCTAGATAAACGGAACGGTACACAAAAATAATTTAACTATGATCTATTGACCAGACGGTCCTACACTATCTTCAAGTTGATCACTCTATCGGGCTTCTTCCAATGAATCCTCAAAGCCTTCTGCTCACATTCATCGAATGATCATTGCAGTGAAGAGAACAATCGAACGGGTAATACATACATGACAGGAAAAATAAGGGTAAACTTATGTAATTTAATCAATCAATCAACATATTAAGTCACTCATTCATCATACAAGTATTACAAGCAAAGACCGAACATATAAATCATAATAATCGACCATTTGACACTGTCCGGACTGTATGAACTATGTAGTTACGACGTTTGTGCACTCGGGTGGAACCTGGCTGGGATACACTCAACAGACCGCCACCCGAGGTTAGTCAAGTGGAGTTACCTCAGTATATAAATAACCTAAGGCTAAAGGACCTCCTGCCATTCCCACGCATGAGTTACCCTCCTCTACATGAGGAGGAGTAATCACGGAATATCAGGATAAACGATAGTTTAACTTGGCCATGTTCATACTGTACCATTGAAAATCAATCATGAGACATTCCTCCTTGGAATTCTTTTAAAACCATCATAATATTCATCATCTTTCTTATTCCATATAATCCAAATCCAATAGTATAACACACAATCACATTCAGAAATAATTCTTAAAAGATGAATAAAGATACTTTAAGGAGATGACCGAACGGTCAAACAACTGGTTAACTCTAGGGAAAACCGAATACTATTTAAGACCGAGCATACAAAAACTTAATTTGAGAATAAGGTCCAAAATTGACTACTAATACCTTAGGCTGAGTATGGGGGCTTAGACCGAGCATTTAGAACTTAAACCGAGTACTTTACAGCTTTAGCCGAATGATTTAAAATAAAAGAAGTTCTCTTCAAGAAACTGAGTGCTAGTACAAGACAAAACAATCTTTGGGAAATCAAGTGTCAGTGTAAGACCAAACACTTTCCAAGGAAATAGTATTAATTTAAAACTGAGTACTGCAAAGAATAAGTGTTAGTTTAAGACCGAGCACGTAAATGACCGAAATGCTAGTCTATGACCGAGCACCTAAAAATCGAGTGTCAGTACAAAACTGACCACCGAAAAATGAATATTATTAATATAAGACCAAGCACTCTACATCTATAACGTAGGTGTTAAAATCGACAGTGACAATCTCCTGACATGTTTGGAATGACTGAACTAAATTAAGTAGGAAGAGAATCAATATAAGCTTTTAGAAGACCGATCGATCATCAACTGATTCCTTACAGAAGAGAATTCAGCCAAGACGGAACATATTGGGGAAAACTGAACGGTCATAAATGACTCTCGGTCACAGTTACATAATTCTGCAAAGTTCAGCAGAGTTACGACTAATTCTATTACTACCTAGTTTTTATACCATATATTAAACAACTATACACACAAACAACATACAATACTTCAGCAATCAAACATAATCATCAATCACATACTATTCAATCATCCATCAATTCATTATAGATAGTCATAATTAAATTCTATAAGCTTCCCTTAGCTCGAAATCCAGCTAACTTCTAAGCTTTTACTGCAACTACATCTATGGCTTCCAATCAAGTGCCCGATCGGTGAAAAGCATTCACCATAGAATCAAATACACCAAAAACGGATTCAGAGGGTGAATTAACATGCACATGCAAGCTGAAAAGGTACTTGCATGCAAAGAAGACGAAGAAACCTCAATGAAAAAGAAGATTTGATCTTACCGACTCAAATTGAAAACTGATCGGGGCAAGTGAAAGAGCTTGCCACCAGGATGCTTGAAACGTTGCCTGAAGGTTGATCGAAACAGTAACAAGGTCAGAATTTTAGAGAGAAGGTGGAGAATTTTAGAGAGAAGGAGGAGAAAAATGGAGGTTATGGAAATCTGAAGAAGAAAGGTTGCATGCAGAAAGTTGGGTCAGTTTTCAAATCCCACTTTAAATACAACCTCCAAAAACCGATCGGTCCACTCCTTGCCTACCATCTGTCTTCCACTTTCTAAAAATTTCCACTCTCCCTGCAGCCACACGGATCCCACTAAACGGGAAATTTAATGGATGTGACACCACTAGCATGGGGAATTTAAGGGGTCTGACATTCCCCCCAACTAAAAAAAAATTCCGTCCTCGAAAATTAAGACTTACCCGAGAATAAATGGGGATAGGACTTCTTCATGTCTTCCTCCAACTCCCAAGTAGAATCACCGGTTCTGTCGTCCCAGATGACCTTGATGAGACTCATAGCTTTCCCACTTGGTTCTTTGGTCATTCTTGCATCAACTCTGATTGTTGCATCTTTACCGAACAATCTTCTTTGATTTGGACGTCTTCAACTTCTAGTACATGGAAAGGACCAGCTATATACTTCCTGAGTTGAGAGATGTGAAAAACTGGGTGAAGGTTGGATAGTTGAGGTGGCAAGGCTAATTCATAAGCGACGGGTCCTATGCGCCTTAAAATCTGATACGGACCCAGAACCTGGGAGACAACTTCTTTGGCCGAACGACTCTTCCAACACCAATCGTTCGGTTTAGTTTAAGAAATATGTGATCTCCTGCAGCAAATTCCAAGGGTCTTCGTCTTCGGTCAGCATACGAATTCTGCCTACTTTGAGACGCCTTCAATCTTTCTTGGATCAACTTCACCTTTTCATTCGTTTGTTGAATGAGTTCAGGTCCAATCAATATTGCTTCTCCTTCTTGAAACCAAGAAAGTGGTGTTCTGCACTTTCGTCCATAAAGAAATTCAAAAGGAGTCATTCCTATGCTAAACTGGAAACTGTTATTGTAGGTAAATTCTGCTAACGGCAATATTTCATCCCAAACTCCCAAATGATCCAAAACGCTCGTCCTCAAAAAATCTTCAAGCGTCTGGATTGTTCTTTCAGATTGACCGTCCGTTTGGGAATGATAGGCTGAGCTCATTTGTAGCTTGCTTTCCATTTCCTGTTGAAGTGATTGCCAGAACTGAGAGGTAAATCTGGGGTCTCAGTCTGAGATAATACTTGATGGCACTCCATGCAACCGAACCACTTCTTTGATATATAATTGAGCCAACTTTGCCATGGACATCTTCAAATTAATGGCGAGAAAGTGGGCATTCTTTGTTAACCGATCGACTATAACCTAGATAGCATCATGGTTTCTGACCGTACGGGGTAAGTGGGTCACAAAATCCATAACAATGCTATCCCACTTCCACTCGGGAATTTCCAAAGGTTGTAGTTGATCGCTCGGTTTTTGATGCTCTACCTTAGCTCTATGACAGGTTAAAAAGGATGACACAAACCGAGCGACATCACTCTTCATTCTTGGCAACCAAAAGGATTTCTTGAGGTCTTGATACATTTTAGTCATACCTAGGTGTATGCTAAAACGACTTTGGTGCCCTTCCTGAAGAATCAATCTTTTCAACTCTCCATCATTTGGAACGCTTGTCCTCCCTCTGAATCTTAAGAGACCGTCCGTCCCTGTACTAAAATCTTTCTCTTGTTTTGAATCGGAAGTTCCTTTCGCTTTTTGTAGTTCCTCATCTGCCGCTTGCTTTTCTTTAATTCGATCAAACAGATCACTTGATAGTCTAAGATTGCAGCAAATAATACCGTTCGGTTCCAGCTCATAATGTAATCTTAAGTCCCTAAAACTTTCAACTAAGCTCAGTTCTCGGACCATCATTGTGGAGATATGAACGACCTTTCTACTCAAAGCGTCAGCTACAACATTGGCCTTTCCAGGATGGTATTGTAGTTCGAACTCATAGTCCTTCAAGAACTCCATCCACTTTCTTTGCCTCATATTGAGCTCCTTCTGGTTGAACAAATATTTGAGGCTTTTGTGGTCGCTGAACACTTAGAACCGAGAACCATAAAGGTAGTGCCTCCAGATTTTTAGAGCAAAAACCACTGCTGCTAGCTCTAAGTCATGTGTGGGGTATTTTTTCTCGTGTACCTTCAATTGTCGAAAGGCATAAGCCACCACCTTCCCTTCCTGCATCAACACACAACCTAACCCTTGGTAAGATGCGTCACAGAAAACTTCAAACGACTTGCTGACATCGCTAGCACTGGAGCACTCGTCAACTTTTGTTTCAACTCCTGGAAACTGGATTCACACCGATCGGTCCAGACGAACGGTTGGTCCTTTCTTGTTAGTTGGTTAATAGCACCATTATCTTAGAAAATCATTCAATATACCGCCTATAGTAGCCGGCCAACCTAACAAAACTTCTCACTTTAATGACCGAACGGGGTGTCTCCCACTGAGGCACTGCCAGTACCTTGGCCGGGTCCACTGTAATTCCTCCTACCGATATCACATGCCCCAAGAATTGTACTTCCTTCATCCAGAATTCACACTTGGATAGCTTTGCATATAGTTGCTTTTCCCTTAACACATCAAGCACTATCCTCAAATGTTCTTCATGCTCCTCACGACACTTGGAGTAGACGAGGATATCATCAATAAAGACCACCACAAACTTATCCAAGAAGGGTCTAAAGATACGATTCATGTAATCCATGAATATGGCTGGAGCGTTAGTAACACCGAACGACATTACTACATACTCGTAGTGGCCATACTGAGACCTAAAAGCAGTCTTCTGGATGTCACCTTCCTTAACCAAAATCTGATGATATCCGAACCTTAAGTCAGTCTTAGAGAAAACTGTAGCTCCATACAGTTGATCCAATAAATCATCTATTTTGGGCAGAGGATACTTGTTCTTGATGGTCAGCTTGTTCAATTGTCTATAATCTATACAAAGCCGAGAGCTGCCATCCTTCTTCTTAACCAAAAATACTGGAGCTCCCTAAGGTGAGGCACTTGGCCGAATGAATCTCTTCTCTAGTAACTCTTCAATTTACTGCTTCAATTCAGCTAATTCTGCTGGTGCTATTGATATTGGTCCTGCCCCTAACCCCAGATCAATAGAGAACTCGACTTCTCTCGGGGGAGGTAATCCTCGCACTTCTTTTGGAAAAACATCCAAGAATTCCTCAACAACCAAACGGTTTTTGGATGATCCCATTTGTACCGAACGGTCTAAACTTTGCTCTCCTTCAACATCATCCAAATGCGTCAGTATGAGAAAACACATGACACCTTCAATGATATCCTCTCTCACTTGATCGAGTGTTAACGATAGCTTCTCTTCTTCACCTGGAAAAATTAACTTCCTTTTCCCGCAATCAATAAGAATGTGATTGGTAGTTAACCAATCCATTCCTAGAATTACCTCTAAGCCTTAAAGAGGTAAGAAAATGAGATTTACCTTAAACTTGTACCCTTCTACCACAATAGGACATCTAATGCATACAGTAGACGTCCTAACCTCACCAGCTGCTAGGGTTGACACCACCAAATCAAGCTGCATCTCACTCTTGATCAAACACAATCTATCAATACATGCCTTCGAGATGAAGGAATGTGTTGCCCCCAAATCAAACAACACACATAAAGAAACACCAAACAGCAAGAAAGTACTTGTGATGAGGTTACCTGAACTTGTTGCTTCAACTCCTGTCAATGCATACACTCGGCCCATTGCTTGTGCCCGACTGACCCCTCTCTAAGGGATTCTTCCAGGAACTAGGGGTCTCAAAATCGCTCGTCCTCCCATGTTACACTCAGTATCAGAGAGTCCATTTCGTCCACACCGAGTACAATACTTGGATCTTTCCAATTGAGGACATGAAGACCTATAGTGTGGTCCTCCGTAGTTAAAGCATGTGACCGATCCTTACTGCCCTAACTAATCAACCAATGTCGATGCTTGAGAGGAGGAATCAAATCCTGATGAAAAAGGCCGAGAGTAAGGTGTTCTCTTCATACCAAGACCACTCCTGGTTGGAATTGGTCCTCTAACAGTCTGTTGCTGCTTCTTCTGCCGCTCGGCTTCCAGCATATTCCTCTCTAGCACCTTAGCTCTTTCCACCATGACTGGAAAAGACTTGATGCATAATTTTGATATCATCACCTTGAGATTTGGCTTTAATCCATTTTTGTATTTCCTGCACTGCCACTCTTCATTGATCCCCATTGTATAGAACTGAACGAGATGCTTGAACCGGTCGATATATTCAAACACGATCATCCCTCCTTGTACCAGCTGGAGGAATTCCACTTCCTTAGCGAACCAAACGCTATTTGGGAAGTACTCTTCATAAAACTTATCTTTAAATACTTCCCATGTAATGGGATTATGCTTGTCTTCCAACAACATCCTCATAGCGCTCTACTAATGACTGGTCTCACCAGTCAATTGATACTCCGTGTATGCCAACCTATTATCGTTCGGGCATCTCTTGGCATTATAGATCTTTTCCATATCTCTTAACCAACGGTCGGCGTCATCAACACTGCATTTTCCATCAAATTTGGCCGATCGGTGTTGGAGAAAGCTCTCCAAGCTCCATTCGGTCTGCATGTTTACAGTAGAACCAGACGACCCACCCGTCTGCATTCTGGTGGTCATCATCTCCATCATCTGTCTCTGAGTTGCTTCGGTTAATGCTCGGGCAACCTCTAGACTTTGCAAAGCGATCGTGTTTTGTTGAGTCAGGGTGGCGTTTTGTTGTTGAAGCGCCGCTATAATTGACTCTAACAGGTTGTTGTTGTTCGGCGTATCCCGATCGGCAAGTTGAGGGGGAGGTCTTAGAGCCATCTTCTGCTTTCAACAGAAAAAAAGATCCATTAGTTTATCATAGGAGATTAGAATAAAATCTAATCGATCATGTGAGTACACAACACAAGCAAAGCATACTCATAACCTACAGGCTTTCTAAGGATGAAACTACTCTGATACCATTAATGTAAGATCCCAATAATTATAGATTGAAAACTATAATAATATTCAGGAGTTAACCAAAAACAATAAGATAGAACAATGGAGAAGAAGTAAATAAAGAGAAAGGGAATATATGAAATATCCTTTAAAATTTAAAACTGTACAAGAACTGAAAGTCTAGTAGAATATACACACTTAGACCGAACAGTCATGACTTCGAGAAAAGACTGAACGGTACTACAAAATCAGTTTATACCGAACGACGTTACAAAAAGAATGCTAGATAAACCGAACGGTAGACAAAAAAAATTTAACTATGATCTATTGACCAGACGGTCCTAAACTATCTTCAGGTTGATCACTCTACAAGGCTTCTTCCAATGAATCCTCAAAGTCGTCTGCTCACATTCCTAGAATGATTATTGCAATGAAGAGAAGAACCGAACGGGTAATACAGACATGACAGGAAAAATAAGGATAAGCTTATGTAATTTAATTAATCAATCAACATATTAAGTCACTCATTCATCATACAAGTATTACAAGCAAAGACCGAACATATAAATCATAATAATCGACCATTTGACATTGTTCGGACTATATGAACTATGTAGTTACGACATTTGTGCACCCGGGTGGAACCTGGCTGGGATACACTCAACAGACCGCCACCCGAGGTTAGTCGAGTGGAGCTACCTCAGTATAGAAATACCCTGAGCCTAAATGACCTCCTACCATTCCCACGCATGAGTTACCCTCCTCTACATGAGGAGGAGTAATCACGGAAGATCAGGATAAACAAAAGCTTAACTTGGCCATGTTCATACTTTACCATTCAAAATCAATCATGAGACATTCCTCCTTGGAATTCTTTTAAAACCATCATAATATTCATCATCTTTCTTATTCCATATAATCCAAATCCAATAGTATAACACACAATCACATTCAGAAATAATTCTTAAAAGATGAATAAAGATACTTTAAGGAGATGACCGAACGGTCAAACAACTGGGGGAAAACCGAATATATAAAAAGGTACTCAAGGGAAAACCGAATACTATTTAAGACCGAGCATAAAAAAATTTAATTTAAGAATAAAGTCCAAAATTTCCTAGTAATACCTTAGACTGAGTATGGGGGCTTAGACCGAGCAATTAGAACTTAAACCGAGTACTTTACAGCTTTGGCCGATTGATTTAAAATAAAAGAAGTTCTCTTCAAGAAACCGAGTGCCAGTAAAAACCGAACACTCTTTGGAAAATCAAGTGTCAATGTAAGACCGAACACTCTCCAAGGAAATAGTATTAATATAAAACCGAGAACTTCAAAGACTAAGTGCTAGTCTAAGACCGAGCACTTAAATGACCGAAATGCTAGTCTATGACCGAGGACTTCAAAACCGAGTGTCAGTACAAAACCGACCACCCAAAAATGAGTATTATTAATATAAGACTGAGCACTCTACATCTATAACATAGGTGTTAAAGTCGACAGTGACAATCTCCTGACCTGTTTGGAATGACTGGACTAAACTAAGTAGGAAGAGAATCAATATAAGCTTTTAAAAGACCGATCGATCATCAACTGATTCCCTACATAAGAGAATTCAGCCAAGACCAAACGTATTGGAGGAAACCGAACGGTCATAAATGACTCTCGGTCACAGTTACAAAATTTTGCAAAGTTCAGTAGAGTTACGACTAATTCTATTACTACCCATTTTTTATACCATATATTAAACAGTTATACAGTCAAACAACATACAGTACTTCAACAATAAAACAAAATCATCAATCACATACTATTCAATCATCCACCAATTCATAATAGATAGTCATAATTAAATTCTATAAGCTTCCCTTACCTCTAAATCCAGCTAACTTCTAAGCTTTTACTGCAACTACTTCTATGGCTTCCAATCAAGTGCCTGATCGGTGAAAAACATTCACCATAGAATCAAATACACCAAAAACGGATTTAGAGGGTGAATTAACAAACACATGCAAGCTGAAAAGGTACTTGCATGCAAAGAAGACGAAGAAACCTCAATGACAAAAGAAGATTTGATCTTACCGACTCAAATTGAAAACTGATCGGTGCAAGTGAAAGAGCTTGCCACCAGGATGCTTCTAACGTTACCTGAAGGTTGATCGGAACAGTAACAAGGTCAGAATTTTAGAGAGAAGGTGGAGAATTTTAGAGAGAAGGAGGAGAATAATGGAGGTTCTGGAAATCTGAAGAAGAAAGGTTGCATGCAGAAAGTGGTGTCAGTTTTGAAATCCCACTTTAAATACAACCTCCAAAATCCGATCGGTCTACTCCCTGCCTGCCACCTGTCTTCCACTTTCTGAAAATTTTGACTCTCCCTGTTACCACACGGATCCTACTGAACCAAGAATTTAATGGATGTGACACCACTAACATGAGGAATTTAAGAGATCTGACAATTGAAAACATTGTTCGGTTACCAAAATAAAAAAGCAATATTAATTCATTTGTTAATCTCTAATGGGACAAAATTTTATTATATTTTAATTACAAAATACTTGTCACATATAAGAATTACATAGCCACTTAGATTTTTAATTTAATTTAATCATTTTTCAGTGGCCAAATCAGGGAGTAAAATAAAAACATTTAATGATAATACCTTTTGATTACTAAATAACAACTTCAAATATTTGAGTAATAAAAGTTTTGGTGACTAATTTATGTAAAAGATTTTGACCTATTTATAAACAATTTTCTAACATGCTTATGAATGTAAAAAATGTAATGATATTAAATAGCAATCAATTTCAATATATAAAAATAGTATAAAAATTAATATATATATATATATATATATATATATATATATATATATATATTATGATCCAACATAAAACTAGAATAAAAATAGTTTAAAATAAATGAACTTTAAAGTCATTATATAATTAAACTAATGATCCTCTAGTATATTATTATTATTATCGTCTAATTTGTAAGTTCGACTGCTAGGAGAATTAGAACGACTTAGCATAAGATTTTTTAATTAGATGTACTGTAAATAAATTTCATGTGCTTATATTAATAAAATTATAAAAAATCTCAACTATTCTAGTTTTCTATGCTCAAAATTTGATCAACCTCGTGGATATTCATTATAATAGTATATTCTATCACTATCAATTATTAATTTATTTTCAATCAATACGATGAGATGTATAATTATAAAGCAGCCACTTTAATAGCAAATCGCTAATAATTTTGAAACCAAAATAACATTTTATATTTTAAAAATAAGACTAGTTTTAAATTTAGTGTTTAATTTTCATATAAAATGGTAGAATTTATTTTTCATATATTATAAAATATTGTAAGCGAACTTCTCTTCCTTTAATATGCATAGTGCATTATTTTTATTTTATACGTGAACAACATATGAACAAAAGATACAGAAAATTTATGTTCTTAGTTAATAATAACATCGACCACAACCTCTATTCTAAAATAATGTAAAAAAATTATAGATCCGATGATAAAATTAGGACTAAGACTAAATGTTAAGTTCCTCCTCTCTACTTTGTTAATCACCCAATTTCGATACATACTAAATATAGAATAATATATTATTTTTTGTAGATAGTAAACTTTGATAGCTATGTCTCTGTTGTGAAATAGAGAGATCAAAAATAAAGTAAGGACATGAGTTCGGTATTTTCGGTAAGATAGTTCCACCACTTGCAATTTCATTTTGACAATATGGACAACTAAATTTCTCTTGCACCACGTCAAATCATTTGATTAGAGATTAAAAGTATTTTTTTTTAAAATAAATAAACATATTTGTGAGAAATTAAATTTATCTTTAAAAACAAATAATATAAGATTTTTGTATAAATTTATATAAAAGTTAATTAAAGTTATATATTTTTCAAAAAAAAGTATTTATATTTTTTGTTAAAATAATTAAATAAAAAAATATTTGATAAAAAAGTATTAAAAAATAGTGTCTCTTAGATTCAACTCTTCGGTCCCATCTCATCACGGTCGTTTTTGCTTTAAATTAAAAGTTGATAAAATACATTTATTTTATTTTCATGGTTTGATGAATAATTTGATAGAATATTTACTTGATAAGTTAATGAGAGAAGATTCTACTTCACGTAAAATAATAACAACATTTTTAATCAAAACCTTAATTAAAACAATAAATTTATGATTTTTTTTTTGTTATATATTATTGAAACTTTTTTATTTTTAATTAATGTGAGATTAAAATTAACAACTTGAATGTCCAACTTTCATCTCAAATATATCCTTTCACATTTATTTTGAAAGTATTTACATTATTATAAATATTAAATTTATCGATGAAGATCCATCGATAATTAAGGGATATTAGTAAATGATATTGATATTAGATTTATATTTGGAAATTGTAGACCAAATATTTGTCAACAAGGTTATCATAGTTGTTTTTTTGACAGATTTTGACTAACAAAATTGTGTTGCCGATAATTGAGTGGTAGAATTTAAATGAGTTTTCAAGATTTAGAGGATATATTTTCTTCTTCATTTCACGAAGAACCATTCTCAAAGCTCATTGATAATTGACATTATCATGTGTTTTTTAATGTTTTTTTTTATCTTATTACTATTTTTATTATTATCTTTTTAAATAATTAAGGGTTTATCCAATAATATTAGAAGAGATAATTATTTTATCTTTTAAAAAATATAAGTTTTTGGATTTTATTTATAAAATATTTTATAGATAAGTGGATATCTTATAAGATTAAAGATATATCAAAGATATGAAATCTTAGAAGATTAAAAGATATATATCCAAGATATTTAAGTAAAATTTATTAAAGTATAAATTTCAAATCAAGTCAAGTTCGATCCATTTGTCCAATGTTACGAGAATTTTTAAATAAAAGGTGTCACAAAATTAGAAAAAAATATTTTGGGGACTACGAAACTATCCCTAAAGGAGAGACGACAAGGAAACATTTCGGAGGTTGTTTCTAACAAAGAAAAGAAGTAAAACCTTGTATACATTTCTTCTATAACCTTACCGTCCCTAACCACATTACAAGTCCAATAAAAGTCCATACTAATTGAAAAATGACTGCTGAATTTTATCAAAGTTTAATTTTTTGATGAAATGACATAACTAATGATACAACCGCTAAAAAAGAGAGAGAAAAAAAATGAAGAATTGAAAATGGAAAAAAAGGGAAAAGAAAATGACGCCTTGGGGAAACTTGTTCGTGTCCATTATATCTTCTAAATAAAGGCCACACTTCATTTAAACTTGTTCTCTATACACCAAACTAGGGTAGTATTTTGGGTTTAACGTGAATTTCTTAACATACATTTTTCCTTCATACAAGAAAATAGGGTAGCAATATGGATTTCACTTGAACTTTTGTCCATATACTTGTCCCCATCATACTCCAAAAATTGGGGCACTTTGGTGGTTCTCACAAATGCCCCACCTTAAGGTTCGTAAGATTTTACCTTTTGAAGGAAAATTGTAAAGACGACATACTGCATGGTTGTCCCATTCTCCTCCAACTCTTTTCAAACATCTTTTTCACACTTTTGATCAGCCTATGAAATCAAGCATGTATACACCAATGTTGAAAAAGAAAATGTCATACACATAAGCATCATTTTGAGCATTGGACTTAAGAATTTGTGACATTCATTGTTTTAAAGTAAAAATAAAATAAAGAGAGAGAAAAAGAAGATTTAAGAAAAACATGGATTTGATGATTTCAAAGAAAACAATTAACTCTGGAAAAAAGGTCAAAAATAGAAAATACAAGAAGTTTTCATGCATTCATGTATATCAGGGTTTCGACACCCAATCTTAACATAAAGGCTTTGACACTTAGCATTGCATCCAAAAGAAGAAAAAACAAGTTTTCCATGCATTCATCATTCATGTGTAAGCTTAATTATGTCTTTTGCATAAAGAAAATTATGATATATGTTTCCATAAAAAAAAAAGAAAAATCTTCTTAATCGAAGCCTTCTTCATTCATACGAATGGTTATCGAATTATTCCATTTCCAAAATACACAAAGATTAAGCTATGTTTATATTTCCTCTTTTAAGTTATAAAATTTAGGTTAATCAAGTTTTCTCTTGCACATTGGGGTTCTGACATTCTGATCACCTTGCCAAGGTTCTAACACCTTGTTTCCAAATTAAGTTGAGGTTTTAACACCTTGCCAAGGTTCCCATACCTTGTTTTTAAACCAAGTTGGCGTTCCCATACCTTATTTCCAAACTAAGTCGAGGTTTCCATACCTTGCCAAGGTTTCCACACCTTGTTTCCAAACTAAGTCAAGGTTTCTGCACCTTGTCAAGGTTCACACACTTTATTTCCAAACTAAGTCAAGCACAATAGTTGAATATTGGTTCTCCTTGTGGATCGTGACTCTTTGTTTAACATGGTTATCAAATCATTTATGACATCAGGATCTTCTCCGATGGAATTATCACTTATTTCTTCATTTACATCCAAGCTTTCTCTTACCGAATGGTCATCAATTTTCTTACATCAAGACCTTATCCGATGGGATGGCCATTGATTTCTTCATTTACATCGAAGCACTCTCCTATGGAATGATCATCATTTTCTTTACATCAAGAACTCTCTCTATAGGAATGGTTACTGATTTCTTTCTTCATATAAGATTCTCTCACTAGAATTGGTCAAGTTCATGTTTTGTTGTTAGATTGTGGCCCCTTTATGGAATTGGTCATTGTAAGACCTAGGGAAATAATCAAATAAAGCAAATAATAATAAAAATAAAATTAATTAGTTTTGTGCGGTTTCGTATTTATATTGTTGGTATGATTTGTATATATATGTTGAGATTGTTGATTGATTGATAACAGTTCAAAAACCGTTATTTTCATACTTAAATTTGACATTAAACACACCCTTTATGACTTAGAATTAGCTTGAAATCATGAAATTTGCTTAAGTTAGAGAATAGGAGAGTCAAGGTTGGTTTTCTTGGTTTTATGCTTGGTTTTTCCATTATTTGGCAGGATTTATTAGGAATTGAATGGAGGAAGTTGAAAAAGATAGGAGTTGGACTTAAGAGAAGAAGGAAGAGTGAAGAAAAGAGTAGTTGCAGCTACCGTCGGGCGGTGTACTCTCCAGAGAATCTCTAGCAGACGCTCAAGCGACACAGCTGAGGGGTGAACTGGAATATCGACCTCACCGCCAGGCGGTGGAACCTTCAGGGAATCCTCTGCCAAACGCTCAGGCGACAGCGTTGAGGGGTGATGTCAAGTGTCGAACATACCGCTGGGCGGTGAACCTACCACCGGGTGGTGTACTATTAGATTTGGGTCAGTTTCTGCTTCGTTTTAATGAGTTATAAATAGAATTGGACGACCCAGAAAGGGGATCGTTTGCCAGAAAGGACGCAGAAACACTCTCTTCACTCCTTGGAGACGAATTTTAGATGCAGAAGCTCCAACTTATCAATTCTAGGGTTATCTTTTCATACTTTTCATTCTTTTCATCTAGTTTCACCATGGTTATGGTGAACTAAACCCCTTTGTTGTTGGGAGAAACAATGTAATCCTATTTGAAACTCTCATATATTGAAATTCATATGCTTTCTTTTATCAATTGTTAGAGTTTTTTCTCCGTTATATTTGTATGCTTTGTTTAAGACATTAATCAATAGCATGACCTTTGATTCTATCTATATGGACACATATAGTTAGGTGTAAACATGAGGGAACTCTCTTTGTAGCAATATTACCTAGACATAGGGATAGGAGTACCAATTGCCTTAAGCTTCTGTGCGAATTATGTAATGCATGATTAATTGCTAGGGAGACTAGACATAGTAAACTAGTAATTAGGATTAGACTCTAATCACCAAGATATTGGAATTAGGGGAATGTAGAAAGTGGCACTAATATTGATAAAGAAGTAGAATTAAGTGAAATTTGTAAATATGAGAGTGGATTAGGATGAAATCAAAAACCCCCAACACCACCTTTCATCCATATAGTTCAACTCTCAATTGATCAATCTTTGCATGCATGTTTATTTTATGTCTTGCATTTAAAACCCAAATTTTCGTTCATTCAAGTCTTAAGAAATCAAGAATTCACACGAACGTGTAGGCCTAAGAGTCTCTAGGGAAACGATACTCGAACTTATTGTTTTATTATTACTTGATACGATTCGGTACACTTGCCGAAGTGTTAACATTGATAAGGGAAGCACTGGTTTAGCTAACCTTAATCTCATAATGCTTTATTCACTTTGGCTTTTGATGATGACAACACATTATTAATAACACATGTCTTGTTATGTGTTACATGTTCTGTTGCTTATTGATTGATATCTTATTGAACATGTTTTGTGTTAGCCTTAATATATGAATGCAAATTCACTGTTCTGATATATGGTACATCTATTGTGATTGCATTGCATATGTTTTGGAAATGGAAAACCACATGCACTTTGATGAACTTATATTGTGTGGAAAATCTGCATGTCCTAAGTCGACTCCATTATTAATAGTGTTGATTAAGACTAAAGACTTTGCACAAATTTTCAAATATAGTGCTATGTGAGATTTTACATTGAAAAGAATTTCAATATGTGCAGATGTGTCAAAGTCGACTGTGTGCGCTATGCATTCGACTTTGTTAGTTGTTTTATTTGGATTTCTGTTATGCTTGTGAACAGTAACAACTATATTTTCAAATGTTAGTTAAGGATTGAATGAGAGTCAAGTGTATTGAATGTGGAATTAATTTGTTTGACTTGACAGCTACTACTTTGACTTAACTTTTATAACTGTCAGATGACAATGGACTGTATTAGTAGCTTAGTTGACTACAAGAGCGTCTGATTTATTGAAATCTATAAATAGACGAGACTTGAGTTATTCAGAGAACTTTTAGTAGAATTGACATTTTCATATTCTGTTTCAGATTGATTCTCTGTGATTTAGTGCTCCAAGAACTCATCAAGAAGATGGTGGAGATCTTTCTTTTAATAGGTTTTAAAGGAGAATTCTGTTGCGCTCATTGCTTGATCATTATCTGCATAATTGAGGTGTTCTTTGCTTGATCAAGACTCGTGTTACAATCTGTTGGAGATTGTTGTACTTGCTGTGATTACAGGGGGTGGACACATAGAGTCTGAACACTTTAAGGATTGTTCAAAGTGGGTTAAAGATTGCAAGAGAGGGGATTCTTGTTGTAGTTTTTCTAGTGTGTTTATGCCTATATTTTGGTTAGAGGATTAAAGAGGTGTTTTATATTTTTGACGTGGAGGTCTCTATAAAAGCCTTGTTGTAAAAACCTTGACCATTATAGTGCATTTGCTTCCTAGGATTGGAAGGACACTAGATGTAGGCATTGAGGTCGAACCAATATAAAAACCTGTGTTTGAATTCTCTATCCCTACTCTTTTACTTTCATTCGACTCTATAAATTGCATAGTCTACTTTGATATTTCGCTGCACTTAAATTTTTCATTACTTGCGATTCAAGAAATTATGCAAAGATTTCTACTTTATGAAAAAGATTTTAAAAAGATTCTGATTTTGAAACCTCACCAACTCACCCCCCTCTTGGTGTTGAAATGAAGCCTACCTGATGGAAGACGCTCCAAGGAGAGGTCGATTGAAGCAGTGCGAAGACGATCCTGACCCCTTCGAAGCTTCTCCGACAAAGGAATGACATAGCGGAATGGTAGATAACTCTTGATCACGAGCTGACTTGAAGAAAAACTAAGAAATATAGGATGAATTAACGAAAGCCCTAAAACCCCAAATTAAACGGTAGAAAACCCTAGAATGGACAAGGATCACTAAGTGGACCGATTAATCGGTGGAAATGAGGTTTCAAACGGTGAAAATGGAAGATCTAAAGGAGGAAACGTGTTTAATCGGTCAAAATGCTAGATCAATCGGTGAAAATGAAAATAAAAGGAGAAAAGGAAAAATCAATCGGTAGAAAACAAAGAAAATGCAGAGAAGGATGAAGATTCGTGAAGTGATAAGGCTTACTGATGATGAGGAAGTTAATCTGTGAGGAGAAATGGATTAGAGGCACTGAAAAGGCAAAACACTAGCAGAGGATGTGAGAAATAAATTCTGCTTCGTGGTGGAGGGAGGTGATAATGAGAATGAAACGTGTATGCTTGTGATGCTGAAGATGTGTCAGCGGAGGAATGACTGAGGCTTGCTCGAGAAGCTGAAGATTTGGCAGATGATGTGTGGCTTAGTGTGGAAGAGAGAGAAATATGGAGCACCATGGAAATGGAAAATGAGAGAGAAAAAGGTGCTTGGAAGGTGGCTAGCGGGAGTCTTTGGACTCTCTAACCTTGACTCTCAAGAGAGAATTATTTTCTGATTCAGACAAATCCTAGGTAAGAGAGGTGAACCACAAGGGTTTCTTAAATAGCAAGTCTTTCCTTAGCCAAATATGTCTTAAGCTACTAACTAATTACCCTTTAAACAAAAATCACTTTTAAAATCAAAGGACACAACAATCAAACAATTAAAGACAATTGGCAGACTCTAAGCGGACTGTACGACCCCTACTGATATGATCATAGATGGGGCAACAATGAAGAGTTTTTAGAGTGACAAAAAGAATAAAAAAGAGTATAACAGGTTTCATGGGCTTGCATTTACCTCTTTGTTTCTTTTCGTTAGTTCTAGTTGAATAAACGCTTATAAACCCTTCTTTTCCTTTAAGCACAAGCAATGTGGGAATTTCCATGGCTTGGTCTTAAAAGAAAAGAAGAGGAAGAAATGCATCTTAGCTTGTAGCACAAGGTAGTATAGCTTGCTTTCATTTTTTGAACTTTAGGAGAGCTTGGTGGCTTATAAACCCTTTTGGAATGAGAGAGTTAAGCAATGTGGGACTAAGAAACACCTAGGGACGTTGCTGGTCAAACCTTAGGTATTCAAGTCCTACATCTCTTGAAACTATCATCCAAACTCACTCCAAAAGCTATATAAGAAGTATAGGGGGTCTCCTTTATACACACACCTTACCTATGAATTGAATGAAATTTGAGTTGATTTGCATCTTTGCAATGCTCTTTTGAGATAGTATTCTGTCTCCAAGTCCCTCTTTTGGGCAGACCTTATCTTGCTCAAGCAAGTGGCGGTCCTCCTTTGATGCTTATCTTGGAGCTTCCTTCAAGTGGCGCATCCTGAAGTCATAACTTTCCTTTTCTCTAATATTTTCCACTTTTAATTTCTCTCCATTTCTTGTATGATTTGGAAGAGGAGCAAAAGAATCAAGGAGTAGGAGCTCATAAAAGCAAACAAAACAGCAAAAAAAAGAGAGTTTTGGAATACTGCCTTTGGGCTTCCATTGGGCTAGTGCTTAAGCGGTGGAACCTAGAAAAAGTAGTGCTGAGTGCCAGATCTCAAGTACGGTGTCATGCTTGGGCACCCTTTTAGGGGCGCTGAGTGCCAATATCTTTGGATTCACACCTGGGCGCCCTAAGTAGGGGCGCTGAGCACCGGTGAGGTGGGCTGGGACTTTTTAATTGATCTATTTAAGGACTTGGATGCCCTAGGGTTGGTATCTCTTGATGGCTTGAGCACAGAAACATGTTTTTCACCCTTGGGGGCATATTTGGGGATGTGAGAGCTCTCCTATTCTCTTTCAAGGGTTTTTCTATCTCTTCTATTCTATTACACCTAGTTTCTTCATGATGATGGAGATCTAATCTCATTTGTTATTGAGGAAGATGTAATCTCTAAACTCTCTTGTATTTGAATTGATTCTTATTATTGATATATGCTTCTTTCATTAATTGTTAGGGATTTTCTCCTTTGCTAAATTGTTATATTTTATGGTCGTCTTTGATATTGGGAAATACCTAGAAACCAGGATCTGGAGAATTTCTCCCAAAAGCAGTATTGCTCAAGGATGGGGATATGAGTTTTGGTTGTCTTAAGCTTTTATTCGTAATGCATAATTAATTATTAGGGATGCAAGAGATTGTGGTCTAGTAATTAACGATAGACTTTCTTCGCCGAGGGATCAAGTTTTAAATAATTTAGATAGTGAGTTTGACATTAAGGAAGAAAATTAATTCTTATATGCATGAGAGTAATTAGGTGAAATCTAAACCCCAACAACATATTCATCCCATATTATCAACTTCATCCATTCATTCTAGTGTTTAGCCTCAATTGATCAAATTGCATTCATATTTATTTTTCTGCAATTGCATTCAAACACCAACAATTTGTTTTCAGTCTTAATTGGTAAAGCAAAAACATAACTGTGTAGTGCCGTGAGTCTCTTGGGGAAACGATACTTAGTCTTACCATTTTATATTACTTGATACGATTCGGTACACTTGCTGACATCATAACATGGTTCTCACACTGCTAACCAATGTGTGATATGGCTAGGGTGCATGGGTTCATAAACATCTGACAATTCAAATGTGTTGGGCATAACCAAGAGATAAGGGGAGATTATGGCTTAACAATGAAGCAAGTCATTAGGTGTATGATGGCTGACTATTTTGCAGTTTCATTTTGTTTAGTAAGAATGGTCTTCAGGGTGTTGGGCGTGAATGGTTAGGTGGATAATGATGTTCATAAAGTTGAGTGATCGTAAGTTGAAAAATGAGGGCATTGGGAATTGGACATTCGTATAGAACCTGGTGTGTGGGTTCATGGGAGAAAAACAAAAAAAGAGTAGGTTCGTGGTAAGAGAGTGTAAGTGAAAAAGGAAGTATAAATTATTGGGGTGGTAGTGGAATTTAAGGGTTGAATGTGTGGGTCTCTTGTGTGGTTATCTGGAATGCTTTATGGTATATGAATGACCTTGTGGTGTGAGGTTGTCAACACTATAGCAAGGGGTTCATGGTTGACAGGTTTTGGTGACCTGAAAAAGAGAAAAATATAGGAAGTTGGTGGACCAATGGGGACTACTTTGAAAGATAAATGGGATTGCATCTTCAATGGGTGTATGTTGAAAATTAAGGGGTGGAATTGGAAAAGGGGTTGACTATTATGTGATATGGTTGACTTGTAATTTTATGGTATTTGTTGTATTTATTGTTTTGAGCATTATATATTTTTCACGGGTCTTGATAATGGTTTAAAACACCGTTATTTGTTATGTGATTTTGATACTAAAAACACCCTTTGCAACTTAGAAACTTGCTTGGACTCATGTTTTTTCAATAAAATGTTTGAATAAGAGAGTTGAGGTTGATTTCAATGGTTTTCTAACAAATTCCCTTTGTTTTGACAGAGATTGAGGTAATACTGGAAGAAGAGGTGAAAAACCAAGAAGTTGGAGCTCAGAAGAGGCTAAAAAGGCACCAGAAGGAAGGAAAACGCGAAGCCCGAGCGTCTAGGAACACAAACCGCAAAACCAGAATCGACGCTCGGTGCCTAGGCGGTGGCCCTCAACGCCCGGGCGTTGGCACTTCGTAGCTTGGGCGTCCAAATCTGATGCCCAAGCCTTACATGACCTTCAATTCTCGCCTGAGCGACCTCCCTGCGACGCTTGGGCGTGATTTCACTTGGATCGGATCCTGTTTCTGCTTTGTTTTGATTCTTTTGGACCGGGCTGCACTCTGGGACGCCTCTGACACTATTTAAAGGACTCTGGGACTCTAGGTTTTGCATCCCTGGCAGAAAAGAGCATAGCAATACACTATTAGCGTACTCTTAATCTTCCACTCTCACTCTTTCTTCCATAGTTCATAAAGTTCCCCCCATGTCTATGGGGAACTAATTTCTATTTGTTATTGGGGAATGATGTAGCCTTGTAAACTCTCATGTATTTGAATTGATTCTTAATTTCATATGCTTTTTTATTAATTGTTAGAGTAATTCATCTATTTCTATTCTTGCTTATACAATAACATTATCTATGGAATGCATGAGTTCCGGGAGGTTCCTTTCAATTCAAGTTCTTGTTGAATTACTCCTAAGGGTTATATTGCTCATGAATGAGGGTATGCGTCTTAGTCGTCTTAACCTCTTGATCTTCACATATTTTTACCAGGAATGTTAGGAATTGCATGAACTGGTAATTAGGAACAGACTTATTTACCGAGGGATCGGGTTTAAGTGATTTAGTAAGGGACGTTGGCATTAATGCATAAAGAAGAATTCTTATATGCATGAGAGGGAACTTAGTGAAATCTAACCCCAACAACATACTCATCTCATATAAATTAACCTCCTTTCATCTTTGTGCTCTTTTGCCTTTGATCAATTTTATTTTATTTTATTATTTATGTCCAAACCTATGATCTCTTTTATTTTAAGTCTTAATTAATCTTGTTTTCACACAACTGTTCAGCTCCGAGAGTCCTCTGGGATACGATACTTGGTCTTACCATTTTATATTACTTGTGTGACTCAGTACACCTGCCGATTTGCTCCAACAGGTCTCTTTGTCCATAAGGGGTGATAGAAGAGACTGGGATTAGATACAACCCTTTACTGTTTTCAAGGGGGGTGATATGTACGTTTTCTTGCTATACTTCCATAAACAATGTTTGACAGCTTTCCTCTTACGGGTGTGATAACGGATGAAAAACAGTTATTTTCATGCTTCATTTGAGATCAAAATACACCCTTTAAGGCTTAGAATGAGCCTAGAATCAAGCAAAACACGTAAGTTGAGTCAGTTGAGAGTCAAAAGCTATTTTTAGAGATATTATGCTTGTTTTGCAGCATTTCTGATAAAAATAAAGAATGGGATTGAAGATGGAAGGTCTTAAACTCAATAAAGAAGGAGAAACATGAAAAAAAGAAGATTCTAGAAACCGCTAAACGCCAAAATCGAACGCTGGGCGGCCAAACGCGGGGAGAAGCAAACCGCTGGGCGGTGCAACTCGCCATCGGGCGGTGGCGCGATTATGGAGACACTGTCGGATGCCAAAAGTGTGACGTCGGGCGGTTGTCTGCTGGGTTTGGGCCTAAATATCGTGACGCTCCTCAGCTATAAATAGCCCTATTGCGAGGTTAGATGCATTCTTTGGAGAGAAGAAGGCGATCAGACTTAACTTTCACTCCTTAGAGAAGAGCCCTTGGATGCTTAGGCTCCTTTTTATCCAATCTAGGGTTTGCTTTTCCATTCTTCCATCATTTTTCATCTAAGTTCACCATGACAATGGTGAATTAAACTCTTTTGTTGTTGAGGAACAATGTAATCTTTTGAAACTCTCTTTTATTGAAACTCTTATTTATTTATATGCTTGTCGTATGCTTTGATTATCAATTGTTGGGTTTCTCATCTACGCTTAATGCTTTTATCGTTTAACTCATCCGATAATTGTTGTTTGTCTTTATTGATACGGGAACGTACAATACTGTCATGAACTGGGGGAAATTCCTTGATTAAGCAATACGACCTAGGGATAGGGGGGTAGGACGATCAATTGTTTTTGCTTCTGTTTATAATGCATTATTAATTACTAGGGGAGGCTAGGGATAACAAGCCAATAATTAGTAATAGGTTTTTTTCGCCGAGGGATTGGGTTAAGGGTAGACTAAGAAAGTTTGCATAACAGTTAGATAACAAAGCAAATTAAATAAGAGGAGTAGATAAGAGAGAGTGGATAAGATGAAATTGTAAACCCCAACAACTCCATTCATCCATAGTCTTTCTCTCGTCAATTGAACCAATCGCATTTGCATGTTTATTTGTTGTTTCTTGCATCCAAACCATTTAATTTCTCTTTGCAAGTCTTACGATTTCACTTTACACGAACGATAAGGCCTTCGAGTTCCTTGGGAAGAACGATATTGGGTTTACCAATTATGTTACTTGAAACGATCTGGTACACTTGCCAGAGTGTCAACAAGTTTTTGGCACCGTTGTTGGGGACTCGAGGTTTAACTTTTTCGAGTAGTGTAAATTGATTGAATTTGACTTGATTTTATGTTTATTTTTATTTTTGTTCTAATAAATGTTTTCTAGGGTTTTGTGCCTAAAATTTGCATGATGCAGTATGGACAAGGATTTGATTATATGGCACTCAATTCTACCAAAATAATTTCAACCACTGGTGGGAACCTCACTCATACATGGATCAAAGTCGATTTGGGGAAGCTGTTGAGCAACAAATTACTCCATTTAAGAAAAATACAGATTTTGATGAACTTTTTCAGAGGATTATGAATTTGGAAGTATACCATGTCAAAAGCATAGAGGAGAATATAAAGAATGACGAATTTTTTCCACAGGACATGTATACGATATTTTCTTCTCATAGAAGCATGAAAGAGAGGCAACAATATCATTGGCAGCAAAGATACTCTTCACCAATAGAAACATGGGAGCATGATCAACAACTATGCCAATAGATAGCTGATGTGACGGAACAAGTCAAAAGCGTTAATAAAAAGTTCGACAAATTTTTGGAGAACTATGATTCCAAGAGGTATGAAGTTACCTTCAGGAATTTGGAGACACAAATTAATGAGGTTGTTGATGAGGAGAAGATAGAGAGAGAGAGGTGAAAAAGATAGAAGAAATAGAAACATAAAAGGTTGTTGCTGAGGAGAAACCCCTTCCTCATTCAAAAAAATATCATAGGAAGGAAAAGAGGGTCAAGTGCTTTATGGAGATTTTCAAGAAATTGGAGATTAAAGTTCCTATGATTGAGACATGGAAACAGGTGCTTGGTGTCCTCAACTTTTTGAAAAAGTTCAGCAGAAAGAAGAAAAAGAAAAGATCAAAAAAAGGGAGTATCAACACCTACTGATGGGTGTTTGAACTCTACCAGGTCAAGCTAGTGACATTAAAGAAGCGTTTGCTGGGAGGCAACCCAGTTTCTAACCCCGTTTTTGAATTATTTTATTTTATTTTTTATTTTTTTTATTTTTTAGGTTACATGCTGCTTCTGATGGCAGAGATGACAACATCTATTAAGGGATGTTAAGGAAGATTAGCATTTACTGATGGATGCTATATGAATAGATATCAACTAATGGATTCAGCATTTACTGATGAATGCTACTGGGATAACATCTACTGAAGGATGCTAGAGGATTTAGGTATCTACTGAAGGATAAAGGGAAGTACACCTACTGATGGGTGTTGGTAAGATTTGCACTTATTGATGAGTGCTAGACAGGTTTGGGTCAGGCTCATGACGTTAAACAAGTGCTACTTGGGAGGCAACCCAGTGATTGATTTATTATTGTTGCATGTTTTAATTATGTTCTAGTTGAATTTAGGGTTTAATTGTTGCATTTTAGAAAATCCATTCTCTATCACTTTTGCATCATTCCATAATCCAAGTTTGGGGTTTTTGAGAGAGCACTGCGTTTTGGTTTCATCCATCATCAGTTATAAGAATTTTGCATACATTCAAGGTCTCTTCACCCCAAGGACAGGTTGTTATTGCCGAGATGATCATAGGCATGTGCGACACACCTCCTATTCATTGGTGGACGATGGATGAGTTCAACAACAGAGTGGCTTGGCCAGAGCAGGCACAAGAGAGCAAATCTAGAGCAGCTGAAGCTCCAAACATGGAGGAGGACGACAATGAAGATGATGATGATGATTTTAAGGATGCAGAGGCTGGTGATAAGGATGACTCAGATGAGGATATGGACTGGAAGGGCATCTACTGATGGATGCCGGTACTTAGTCAGGGGTTTTATCTTTCACTTTTGCATTTTGAATTCTTAGAATAGGTTGAATTTTTATTTTTCAGTGTCTATGCTTGGCTTGAATACTTTTCTGACAATGTTTGACTAAATGACATGCATGATAAGTCTATTTGATGATGATTAGATGTGGATGATAATTGAGTTGTGTTGCATGTTGATATCCAAATGAAAAAGTTTACTAGCAATGTGAACAGATGTGTGATAGATTATGATTGTGGTTATGATGCTAAGCAGGATGTATGAATGAATGATGTGTGGGAAAGCTTGTTGTGTGAGGTATTGAGCTCCAAAGTTTTTATTGTTGTATGTATTGTTCACAGGAAAACATGAATGATATTGCCTGAATCTTGATAATTGATTGAATTACATGTGAATGTCATATGATCAAGGCCATTTTTGAGAACCCTTCTCTAGCCAAATTTTCACCCAAAGTGCCTGAAATATTATTTCCTTTTTGAACCTTAGCCTTAAACAGGATGAGAACCGTTGATTTGAAATTCTTTACCTTGAGTTGGGTTGAGCTTAACTACATGTGTTGAAAAGGTTCAAGTTTGGGGTTGTACGGGGGAAATTGAAAGGCAATTGAAAAGCATTGAGCTCAAATGTGGAGAAAGAAAAATGCATGAGAAAAAGAAAAGAAAATAAGAAAAACATGAAGATGAGCTCAATGTAAAAATTAAAGAAAAGGGAAGAAGTTGGGAATAAGTGAGATTGGTGAGGTAGAGAGTTGTGCTTAAACTTTGAATGTTGTTGTAGCTCTCTCAACTCAAGGATTTTGCATTCCAGAAAAACCAATTTTTCTTGTTAGCCCAGCCTCAATACAAGCCTTAGAAAAGTCCTTATGATGGTATTTTCATGTGAAGATTTTGATTGTTTGAGATGAATGACAATTTTGTTTCATGTGACTTGTGAATAATAGAGAGTTGGAGTGTCACCTTAAACACTTGAGTGATTGAGTGAAACACTTGCTTGGTGAGAATTGATAAATTTCATGCTTACATCTTTGCTTAGTGGATTGGTCATTCATAATGTGTAACATCTGTTGAGAAATATGTGATCATGTGAACTAAATTGAATTGAAAGCATGCATGCATCTTGATTTGAGTCTACTGAAAATATGAAATTGAGTAGTTTTTGTCATGAATTTTAGGAGTGTTGAATTTTTGGATGAAAAAGTGGAAAGCCAAGTTTTGTTTTATTTGCTTGAGGACAAGCAAAGTTCTAAGTTTGTGGTTGTGATAACGGTTGAAAAACAGTTATTTTCATGCTTCATTTGAGATCAAAATACACCCTTTAAGGCTTAGAATGAGTTTAGAATCAAGCAAAACACGTAAGTTGAGTCAGTTGAGAGTCAAAAGTTGTTTTTAGAGATATTATGCTTGTTTTGCATTGTTTTACAGCATTTCTGATGAAAATAAAGAATGGGATTGAAGATGGAAGGTCTTAGACTCAAGAAAGATGGAGAAACATGAAGAAAAGAAGAGTTTAGAAACCGCCCAACGCCAAAATCCAATGCTGGGCGGCCAAACGTAGGGAGAAGCAAACCGCCGGGCGGTGCAACTTTATGAAAACACTTAGGAATTAGAAAAGCATCTAGGTCAAAACACCCAGACACTATGCTAAATGATTGTGATGCTTAAAGTGTTTAAGAGAGTTTAAGCTAAACACTTAAAGCTTATCATATCCAAAGAGTATTCAGTTTAGCTCTTGAAAACAAAATAATGTCAAGACGATGTCTTCAACAAAACCCATTAAAAGACTAAAATATAAAATACAAAAGAAAACATAAGCTAAATGTTATTTGTATAAAGAAGAGACAGAGATCAACGTTTACTTGCTTAAACGATACCATGAGCTAAAATAATACTTCATCCAAAGATAAAGTCTTACTCAACGCTTGTTATCTTTAAAAGAAAAGCTTAATTTTCAAATGCTACCTTAACGGTAGGAAATCAAAACGCACTTTATTGTTCTGAACAAGCATTAAATGACATTAAATGCTCAACGTTCAAAAACAAGAAAAGTGATATCTGATAAGTGGATTGTACATCAAAATCCAATCAGATCAACAGTGTATATATATATATATATATATATATATATATATATATATTAATGCTTCCATCGCCAATTCATCAATGCTTCTATCTGGTTTAACAAAGAAAACAATAACATTAAGATGAGTGACATTCATATGGCCATAATCAAAGGTTAGATGCTTTATTTTTTTTCTTTAATAGCATCACTAAGACTCGTTGCATTTAAATATATTAAAACCTATTGCATCTAAATATATTTCAACATCTAATATCCAAGATAAGTAATTCTTCCCTTATAATATGAAGGACCACAAATTCAATTTGTAAGATTTGACGTGTTTAGACTAGCACATAATCTTAATAACAATCATATTTCATGTATGAAACTATAAAATTAATGTAATCTAATTATACAATTTCACGGTTAAGAATAGTTGATATAAATAACTAAATCTCATAGAGAGTAATCAATCAATCATATACGTAATTGTATTAAGTCAATAAATGAATCAATCATATACGTAATTGTATTAAGTCAATAAATGAATTATATGAGTAATTACAACAAATCAATTACAATTATTTATTTATGAATATTATATAATTTTTAACATTGTTGATATATCAATAATTAGATGTAACGTTCTAAAATATGTACTTATGAATATTTTGTACTTATAAAACTTTATGTATATTTATTACTATTCTAGTCTCAGAATAGGTAAAATTTATTTATTTGCACATAAATGAAGAAAAAATATATATTTATTGCAATAAATATTTTAAAATAACTTTACTTTTCAATAATTACATAATTTTATTGACTACAGAGTGTAGATATAATTTATTTAGATGAAAGTAAAAAATATGTAATAAATCATAAAAGTTTGAGTCATGATAATTCGTTTAAAACTCATATTTTAAAATAATAATGTGGATAAATTTGTAAAGTGATCTTTCTAAATTGGTTATGTTCCGTTTCTGCACACGCACACCAGATACCATTGATTTCATGAATAATAAAAGCTTAGCCTTTAACTTGAAGGAAGAGATTGCTTTTCTACCTTTGCATCATTTCATCGGAGTCATCATTCTCATCTCTTCTTGCACGCTTCTGCTGTAATTATTTTATTTTAGATCAATCATTGTTCAGGCTCATAAATTATTTCTATATTCTATCCCAATCTCAAGTCTTCATAAATAAATTAAATTTGATTAAAAATAAAAAATTGAATTGAAAAAAAAAACAAGAATACACTAGTTAGCAAGTAGCTCATGATATTTTGGTTTATAAACTCATAAATTATTGCATTAGAAGCATTTAGTAAAATTAAGTGATCAACTAACTAATAAACATAAAATGATGTAACACTAGTGCAAAAATGCTGATTAACATTACTCTATAGACGTGGTTATAGGTAAGCCCGACGTATATTGATGATCAGTGATATTTCCGTAAATAAGTTGGCAATATAGGCATCCGTTAGGTCGATATCCGACGTCTATATAATTTTCGACGTCGGCCCTTCCAAGCTGACGTCTATATTTTTTGATGCTTAGGTGAAAAGCCATTTCCTTCAGCGTTATAGACGTCGGTTAGTTAGGGGCCCCGACGTCTATATGGCAGAAATTAATGTTGCTCACTAACCTGTCAGACATATAGACGTTGGGCTTCTGCTAACTGATGCCTATAAGTCTGCCAGACAGGTGAATAGTCACTCTTTTTAGCCTTATAAACGTCGGATCCCGCCACATTGGCGGGGCCCCGACGTCTATATGGCAGACATTAATGCTACTCACCAACCTGTCAAACCTATAGACGTTAGTTGCCTTAGGAACCGACGTCTATAATCCTACCAGGTATGTGAAAAGTCATTCGTTTCCGTCCACGAAACGTCTCATGCCACTACTACAAAATTGGTCATAGATAGCGCTTAATAGATAGCACTTTTTTAAATAAACGCTATCTATGAATGTGCGAAACAATAGATAGCGCTTATTTAAAAAAACGCTATCTAAACCAATTATAATAGATAACGCTTTTTAAAAAAAACGTTATTTATAAATAATTATTATTACCATTTTTATTTATTATTTAAAATAAATTAATAGACACTGCTTCTTTCAAGACGCGTTATCTATAACAAGTTCTTAATCTTAATTTAGTCATTAATTAATTATGATAATTGATTTTAAATGCTTGTTATCATTTGATTGATTATGTAAACATTTTTTTGAGGTGTTCTTGATTTTTCTCAGTACATATTGACAATATTCGTACTTATCGGTTTTGAGTGATACTTCTTAACTTTGTTTGACAATTCTCAGCCTTGTTAATTTTCAATAAGATGGTACTTATTAACAAAACTGATATTTTTTTTGGAAAGATGAGTATTTATGACAAGATGGGTACTTTTAGGCCAAACGATACTTCTCGACAAAAGAGTACTTCTTGACAAGATAGCTAATTGTTGACTTTGTTGAAATCATAGAAAAACACTATAAGGGTGAATGGTGTTTTTAAAATTCTTTCGCAAAGTTGCGTCTGATGAATTGTAAGAGATATATATAATTTAAATAAGATGTTTAGAAATGGTTTTTATAAAGGGTGTATATTGAAAAGATTATAAAGAACAAAGCATTAAATCACAAATTTTATATTGCTTCATTCAACTTGAGCTACATCTAGTTCTCCTATAAGAACTCATAAGGGGTTCCACTAATATTCAAGAAGATTACACAAGTTTAACCTCTTTAAGTTTTCAACGAGTATTAACACCAATCTTGGTATACAAGTATTCTAACCACTTCTAGTTCAATCCTAGACAAACTGTTTAGACTGTTTAACTCAACAAAGCTAAACACAAAGTATTTTAATTCTCTTCAGAATGTACAACACAATGAGTATTGTGAGAAAATATAGAGTGATAACTCTCAAGGAGAGGGTAAAAGTAATGCAATGAAATATAAGATTTTGCAAAGGGATTTTCTCTAGAAAATTGTCTTTAGATGGTATAGAACAATAATAAGCTTATATGAGCGTTCAGTAGTTCACTATCGTATCCTTCTTATCTTCTCTTGAAGTTTCCATCTATTTATATCTTTCTGGAGAAATGACTGTTATACAAACAAGTTAACTTCATGTATAACTAGTCGCCTTTTTAGGTGAGAAGTCAAACTCAAGTCCATTTTGCAAAGGTACAATGTTTTGACATAGTTGTTATCAAAACAGAGCTTGTACGATGTGTTAGAGCAAAAGACTTCAAGGAAAACATTCCCAAAATGTTCTTCATATCTCCTAATGTCTTTATCTTGTGTGTAGCGATTCTAATAAAGTCTTTGTACTTTTTGTGATATGCTCTAATATCAAGAACAAGGTTTACAAACATCAAAGCACTTTCTCATACATACATTAAATATTTTGAAGGTTGATAAAAGTTAAGATGTAGTGCGTGTTCAAAACAATTTTTTCATTTGTCAACTCATTAATAAATGCATCATTTGGTAAAACATTCGACATATGATTATTAAACGGTGAAAAAATATTAGATGCTTTCCAAAAGTTCTTTGAGATATGTAGCATTTACCGAGCTTTCGTTAGACGATACATTCCATAAGATGATTGCTTGAATTAATATGGTTTGAATAAAATATATTTTAAGCTTCAGTTGAGATAAACAACTCTTTTAGTAAGACACTTGCTTGTAAAACGCTGTCCATTTAGACGATCTAAGTTTGAAAGCATTATTCTATAATCCATCAGATGATTCAATTGATAAATGTTTCCTTTACATTAGATGTTGTTCATAAAACTTTGTCTTTCAGACATTATAGGCTAGAAAACGTTATTATAATCTTATTTTGGTATAGAAAAGATGATCCAAAATATTTTTTTCTTATATGATATTTCCTTAAAATAGTATTTCATTTAGAGCGAAATTTCTTTTAATGGTTTTTTATAAACTTCAAAATCTGAGTAGCTAGACGGTCTAGTCTCTAGACCATTGTGTCTTAACAATCTCCCTCTTTTTTGTGTTTAATAAATACTCAAGCTAAAGAAAATGATTTTGAAAAGATTTTTAGATTAAATGTATTATAGCATGTGTACATCGTGTATATTGTGTTAGAGCAAATATTTATCAGAGCATACAAATATAAACAACCAAATATTTCATCAATTTCTCTTTACTAAGTATTAGAGCATATCATTCAAAATTATCAGAGCACATGTCATTTGTTGTGTCAAAGCCTCAACCATTTATTATAAAATTCAAGATCAATAATGAATAATATATGACTTCCAATAGTCATAATTCATTTATAAAAAAACATATGTGTATCAAAGTAGAAAAAAAAAACTTATGTGTATCAAAGCATAAATAAGCATAAATGTTCATCCGTGTATTTGAGCAAAAAGTAAGCATAAATGTTCATACGTGTATCAGAGCATAAATATTCATACATGTATCAGAGCATAGATATCAGATCTAAGTCATATCTATATCAAAGTAGACGAGTAACAAAATGGATAGTTTATATTTCAACAGATAAACATTTTAACAAAATGGATAATTTATATTTTAACGTATCATTACATTTCTTCCTCTGAATCTAATAACCAATCAATGTTTTGTTAAAAAACAGGCTGGCTTCGTTTTTACACCAAGAGGGGGGTTGAATCAGTGATGTTTAAAAAAAAAAATATTTTCGCAATCTTTTATCAAAAGTACGAAGCTTTATAAACTTTCTTGAAATGAAAATAATGAAAATTTATATGCAGTGGAAAAACATAGTTGACTACGTGAAAAGTAAAGTCCACTGGAATTAAAGAGTGCAGGGATAGAGAAAATCAAACGCTGATTTTTATACTGGTTCGGCCAACAATGCCTACATCCAGTGTCCTTCCAACCCAAGAAGCAAATGCACTATAATGGTTGCGGTTTTTAAAACAAGGAATTTATAGAAGACCTCCACGTCAAAAATATAAATCTCCTCTCTAACCCAAAACCAAAATACAGTTGCAATAACAAAAACCAAACTTGCAACAAGAATCCCCTCTTCTGCAATCTGAACACCACGTCGAACAATCCTCAACGTGAAACCCCTGTATCACAACAGGTCCAATTCCAACAGTCTTCACAGGATGTCAAGCCTTAACAAGTGCAGCAGTCTTTAAAGGATGCCAAGCCTGAAGTGATCAACCCAGAAGCACCTTCTTTGTGCAGTATTTGATCAGACAATGAGTGCGCAAGCTATCTCCCTTTGAATCTCCCTCAAGAAAGATCACCACGGTCTTCTTGGAGAATTCTTGGAGCTGTTATCACAGAGAATTCAATCTGAAACAAGAATGAAAGTGTTAGTTCCTCAAAAGTCTCTGAACAACTCGTGTTCAGCCAATTTATAGTTTTTTGTCTATCAGATTATTTCTGAGTCGAATAGGTTACTAATTCAGTCGACTGTATTATTACAGTTATAACAGACAGTCAACATAGTAGCCTATGGTCAACAAATAACAGAACTCATTTAATACAGTTGACCAAGTCATCAATGCTCTACTAACTTTTAAAAATATAGTCGTTGGAGCGCAAGAGCATAACAGAATTCCAAATCAGATCAAAAACAGAATCGAATGTAAACCAGACAAAGTCGACTCACACATGTAAAAAAACTTTGAAATTATTTTCAACTCAAAACATCACAGAGCACTGATTCTCAAAATCTGTACAAAGGTTTTAGCATAGTCAAATCCATTAATAATGTAGTCGACTGTACTATAACTTTGTCACACTGTTATAAGTTCATGAAAGTGCTTGTGGTTTTTCACTTTAAAAAATGTGTAGTAAAACATATGTAATAAAGCATTTCACATTGCACATAAGCATGTAAGCATGTTCCACAAATATATCAAACAATCAACATAGGAACATACAACACAATACATCAAACATGTTCAACAGATATAACAATCAATACAACATAAGAACATGTAATGCAGTAACATGTGTACTTGTTATTAAGCAATGTGTTGTCATCATCAAAAACGAGAGTGATATAGAGTTTGTGTTGTCAACAATCTCAACATGTTTAACATTATTTCTCCCCCTTATTTGATAAACATCGAAAAGGGTTTGAAGAGAATATCATGGTAAAAGAAAAAAAAAGAGGTGTCGAAGAGAGTTGGATGTGATTATGGTGGTTGTGGTGGTGGTTGGGTTGAATGTTGATAACGGTTGAAAAAAAATTATTTTCATATGTCATTTGAGACCAAATTACACCCTTAAAAACTTAGAATGAGCTTAGAATCAAGCAAAACACATAAATTGAGTCAGTTGAGAGTCAAAAGCTGTTTTTAGCGATATTATGCTTGCTTTGCATTGTTTTGTAGTATTTTTGATGAAAGTGAAGAATGGGATTGAAGATGAAGGTCTTAGACTCAAGAAAGAGGAAGAAAAATGAAGAAAAGAAGAGTTTAGGAACCGCCCAATGCCAAAATCCACCACTGGGCGGTCAAATGCGAGGAGAAGCCACTGTCTAACACCCAGGCGACAACGCTGGGCGATTTTGTGGTAAAAGGCAAACTTACGGGCGGTGGAACTTACCGCTGGGCGGTGGCACGACTATGGGCAAACCGCCGGGCGACATAAGTGTGACGCCGGGCGATTGTCTGCTAGGCTTGGGCCTGTTTTCTTTGAAACACTCTTTTATTGAAACTCTTGTTTATTTATATGCTTGTCGTATGCTTTGATTATCAATTATTGGGTTCTCATCTGCCCTTAAAGCCTTTATCATTTAACTCATTCGATAACTGTTGTTTGTCTTTATTGATACGGGAACGTACGGTACTGTCATGAACTGGTGAGAAATTACTTGATTAAGCAATATCACCTAGGGATAGTGATGAAGGTTGAAGAACAATTATTTTCATATGTCAATTTGGACCAAATTACACCCTTTACTACTTGGAATGAGCTCAAAATCAAGCAAAACTCAATAAATGAGTCTAGAGAGAGTCAAAAGTTGTTTTTAGCGATTTTATGCTTATTTTGCATTGTTTTGTAGCTAATTTGAGAAAAGTAAGAATGGAGTTGAAGATACAGGTCGTTGACTCAAGAAAAGAGTAGAAAAATGAAGTTTTGAAGAGTCGACGCACCGCCCA
>NW_014542732.1:685812-697483 GCF_000741045.1 Vigna radiata var. radiata
TATATGGTCTCCATATGTTTTGATTGATTATTGTTGGGTTATCATCTGTGCTTAAAGCCTTTATCGTTTAACTCATTCGGTATATTGTTGTTTGTCTTGATTTTGCAATACCACCTAGGGATAGGGGTAGGACGATTAATTGCGCTAACTTCTGTTTATAATGCGGTATTAATTACTAGGGGAGGCTAGGGATAGCAAGCCGATAGTTAATATTAGGCCCTTTTTGCCGAGGGATCGGGTTAAGGGGAGGCTAACAAAGTCGCATAACAATTGAATCAATCATCTAATAATCAAGGGTAGTATGTAAGAGAGAGTGGAATAGATGAAATTGTTAGTAACCAACAACATCCATCCAGTCATTGTTTTCTTTTGTCAATTGAATCAACTTTACTTTTGCATGTTAATATTTTTATCCTCAAATTCAATTTATTAAATTTTATTTTTCAAGTCTTATTATTTTAATTCACGCGAACGAGAAAGCCATACGAGTCTCTTGGGAAAAACGATACTTGGTCTTACCATTTATATTACTTGTACGATTTGGTACACTTGCCTATTTGTCAACAAGTTTTTGGACCCGTTTTCTGTTATTTTTCTGCCCTATTTAAAGACTTGGACGTCTAAGGGTTTGTATCTTTTGATGGCTTAAGCACAAAAAAACATTTTTCACCCCTTTGGGGGATGATTTAGGGATGTGAGAGCTCTCCTCTTCTCTTTCTAGGGTTTTATCTCTCTTCCATTCCATTGTACACCTAGTTTCTCCATGATGGTGGAGAACTAATCTCATTTGTTATTGGGAAAGATGTAACCTATAAATTCTCTTGTATTTGAATTGATTCTTATTATTGATATATGCTTCTTTCATTAATTGTTAGAGATATTCTTCTTTCCTCAAATGCTTGTGATGTTTTATTTATGTATGGCAAAAATCTTATGATTTGTAAGTATCAGGAGATTTCGTACTCCTAGGGTTGGACGTTTTGGGAATGTGACAACTCTCCTCTTCTCTCCCTAAGATTGTTATTGAGAGATATCTCATAAATCACAATCTGGGTAATTCTCCCAAAAGCAATATTACCTTGATTGGCACTCAGGGCCCTTAAAGGGGCACTCAGCCTTGATTGGCTGGCGCTCAGGGCCCTTCATCTAGGGCCCTTAGCCTGACTTTTCTGCACTGCGTCTTTTTCTTTTTTTCTTCAACTCTGTTTGCTCCTTGTGGTTTGTTAAGCTTTATCCATTGTTGGAGATACTTCCAAGCACATTATTAATTAAAAAATAAAGGGAATTTAGAGACAAAATCATCAAGTATAACCTCTACTCAATTATTCACAAAATTAACCTAAAAACAAGAGTTCAAGCAAGTTCCTAAGTCAAAAAGGGTACATTTAGTATCAAAATTGAATCAAAGATAACAGTAATTTCAATCGTTATAACAATCCCAAACTTGAAACTTTGCTTGTCCTCAAGCAAAATGTAACTTGGCTTAAATAACATAGATACACGACAACAATCTAGCACATTGTTAAGCCCTTAACAAGTGTACCAGATCGTATCAAGTAATAATAGACAGTAAGTCCAAGATCGTTTCCCAAGGGACTCTTAGGCCTTATCTTTCATTTAAATTGATTGCATAAGACTTAAAGAAGAATAATTTTGTAGGGACTCTTAGGCCTTATCTTTCATCTTTATCCACCCTCTTATCTCTATTATTCTTATTAAATTCGCTTTATTATCAATGTCATGCAACTTTCTAAATTACTCAAAACCTGATTCCTCGACAAAGAAAGCCTATTACCAATTACTAGTTTACCATTCCTAGTCTCCCTAGTAATTACCAACGCATTAAGTATAGAAGCTTAAGGCAATTGATCGTCCTACTCCTATTCCTAGGCAGTATTTCATAATCAAGAGAATTCTAATAGTTCTAGATTTCCCCGTACGTTCCCGTATCGACAAAATCCAATATCATAGAACCGAATGAGTTAAACGATGTAAGCATTAACATCAGAAAAGAAAACCCAAACAATTGATAATAAAAGCATGTGGATATAATAAGAAATTTGATACAAGAGAGTTTCAAAAGGATAAAAAGTAAACCCTAGAATTGATAAATTGGAGCCTAAGCATCCAAGAAACCATCTCCAAGGAGTGTAGAAGGTGCTCTGAAGTCTTCCTCTGCCAAAAGATTACCCTAAGGGTCGCACTGGGTCTATTTATAACGCAGAAAAATAATAGAATATTTTTCCAGGCCCATAATTTAGGCTCTCAGCACCCATTTGACTGCTCAACGGTAGACCCTACAATCGCAGGATGCTCAGCGGTGCAAATTGGCGCTCAGCGCTGGCCCTTAGAATCGCAGGACACTCAGCGTCACCACTCAGGCGAGACACAGTGGCTTCCTCCTCGAAACTGGCGCTCAATGTTGGAATTGGCTCTGAGCGGTGAACCTTATTCTTCTTTTGTTTCTTTTCTCATCCTTTCTTGAGTCTAAGTCCTCCCTTATTCATTTCTGTCCTTCAATTCTCATCAAATCCTATCAAAACAATGTAAGAACAAGCATAATATCTCTAAAACCTACTTTTGACTCTCTTGTGACTAAACTAAGTGTTTTACATGATTCTAAGTTCATTCTAAGCCATAAGGGGTGTGATTTGATCTGAAATTTAAGTGTAAAATAACGATTTTTAGACCGTTATCACACATCAAAAAGCATTTTCTTCTAAGACAAGTAAATCACTCATGTATGCTCATCATAGAAAGATCAGTCAAGAAATAATGATGTCTTAGCCAATTAAGCTTCAATTAGGGTGGTCACATACTCAAAGAACATACAACATATGAAAAATCCTTATAAGTGATCAACAATGATGCAGAATGTCCAATTGTAATGCATGAAACCATTCCTCACCAAAGAAAGTGTTTCACTCAAACTCAAAGGTGTATAGTGAGGTGTCGGTGTCTCTTTCACTCTACTATCACAATGTCATATAGATCAACTTTGCCATTCATTTAAACAAATCAAAACATATTTGCATGCAAATTATTGTCACAAAGACTTTCTAAGGCTTGTAACATGGCTGGGCTAAGAAGAAAACTGGTTTTTCTAGTCAACAAAATTCCTTGAGTTAAGAGAGCGAACAATTCATAATTTCATCATTAAACATTAATCTCTCTTTCTCCTTTTATTTTGACAAACCATTCTCAACTTAATCCCAACTTTTCATTCATTGAGCTTAACCTTCTTTTTCTTTCTTTTCTTCTCTTTTCTTTTCTTTTTCACGTTTACTTTTGCTCAATGCTCTTTTTCTTTTTGTTTTCTTTTTCAAACATTTTATTTTTCAATTTCCCAACAACCCAAAACTTGAACCATTCTCCATTACCATACATTCATACTCAACTTTACTCAAAGTAAGGATTCCAAAAGGGTTTTGCAAATTTAGGCTCAAGGTTCAAAAGGTAGAACAACCATTTTTCTTTTTGGGTTAGCATATTGGCATTGGCTTAAGGAAAAAGAACAAATGGCCTTGATCATTGGAAACATGCAAGCAAATAACTCAATGTTAAACCCTTAACAAGTGTACCAGATCGTTATCAAGTAATATATAAACGGTAAGTCCAAGTATCGTTTTCCCAAGGGACTCTTAGGCCTTATCTTTCATGTAAATTGATCTTATAAGACTTGAAAAGAAATAACTTTGTTGTGTGCATGCAAAACGAAAATAAACATGCAAATGCAAGTGAATCAATTGGCAAAGTAAAGATATGAATGAATGGAGTTGTTGGGGTTTACAATTTCATCTTATCTGATTTCTTATATCTACTTTTCTTATTTAATTCGCTTTATTATCTAATTGTCATGCAAACTTTCTTAGCCTACCTTAAACCCAATTCCTTGGCAAAAAGAGCCTACTATTAATTACTAGTTTACTATCTCTAGTCTCCTTGAGTAATTAATAATGCATTGAACACTGAAGCAAAATACAATTGATCGTCCTACCCTTATCTCTAGGCAGTATTGCTTAATCAAGGAATTTCCTTTCAGTTCATGACTTCCCCGTACGTTCCCGTATCGACAAAGGCAAATATCTTCTTACCAAATGAGTTAAACGATAAAAGCATTAAGCATAGATAAGAAACCCAACAATTGATAATTTAAGCATATGCAAACATATGAATAAAACAAGAATTTCAATACAAGAGTTTCAAAAGATTACATTGGTCCCCAACAACAAAGGGTTTAGTTCACCATGGACATGGTGAAACTAGATGGAATTAAATGAAAGAATGGAAGAGTAAACCCTAGATTTAATAAAGTGGAGCCTAAGCATCCAAGAAATCTTCTCCAAGGAGTGTAGAACTGCTCTGCACGTCTCTGCTTGCCAAAAGATTACTCTGAGGGTCGCACTGGGCTATTTATAAAGCATAAAAGTAATAGAATTTAAGCCCAAGCACAACATTGCACCGCTCAGTAGTTTGCCTCTAATCGCAGGACCGCTCAGCGGTCCATCTCACCGCTCAGCGGTTTGCCCTGCAAAACAATGCAAAAACAAGCATAATATCTCTAAAAACAACTTTTGACTCTCATGTGACTCAACTAAGTGTTTTGATATCAAATTCAAGTATAAAAATAACGGTTTTTAGACCATTATCACCCACCTATCACCAAAATAGTTCAACACTTTCAAAATGCATTCTTTCACAACAAGTGATTCCTCAATTCAGTTTTTCAATGAAATCTAATCAAGATGCATACATGCTTCAATTCATTCCAGTTCACATATTGTTCACATGATCACATATTCTTCAACAGATGCTATTTCTATGAATGATCAGTCCACTAAGCATAGATGTAATCATGAAATTCATCAATCTTTTCCAAGCAAAGTGTTTCACTCAATCACTCAAGTGTTTCAGGAGGTCACTCTTCTCTCTACTATCCATATGTCACATGAAACAAAATTTACATTCATCTACTACAATCAACATCTTTACACATAAATGTCATCATAAGGACTTTTTCAAGGCTTATAATGTGGATGGGCTAACAAGAAATGTTGGTTTTTCAGATCACAAAATCCTTGAGTTAAGAGAGTTATTCACATAATCGTAGTTCAAGTACAAACTCTCTTTTTACCAATCTCACTCATTCCCAACTTTCGCGTATCTTCACATTGAGCTTTTCTTTTCATGTTTTTCTTTTTTCTATCTTTTTCATCTTTTTTTCATGCATTTTCTTTTCAACACATAAGCTCAATGCCCAACTTTTCTTTTTCATCTTCTCCCAACAACCCTAAAGTTGAACCTTTATCACCAGCACAAAATATTTCTCAACCTAACTCAAGGTAAGGATTTTCAAAGCAAGGGTTTTCATTCTGTTTACGGCTTAGGTTCAAAAAAGGTAGAACATAAAATGTTCTTTTTTTTTCATATGGGAGGAAAATTTGGCTATGTAAGGGCTTCCAAAAATGGCCTTGATCATATGACATAAGAATGTAATTCAATCAATCATAAAGATTCAGGCAATATCATTCATGCTTCCAGATGAATAACAAATATATCAACACACACTTTGGAGCTCAAAACCTCATACAACTATGCTCACTCAACATCTCAAATATCAATCATACATCCTCCTTAGCATCATAATCACAATAATAAATCATCATGCATCTGTTCACACAACTTGTGAATAATTCACCTGTATATCAGCATGTAACACAATCTCAATCATTATCCACATCAAACATCATCAAGCAAACTCATCATGCAATAAAGCCAAGTCAAACCATAATCAGAAAAGGTGTTCAGGCAAGTACAAACACCTATACTACTCAATAGAATTCAACCTATTCTAGAAGTTTAAAGTACAAATGAAAAAGAAAACTAAACCCTACTCTAATGCAATAGCATCTATTAGTAGATGCCCTATTAACCCATGATGTCATCTGAATCCTCATCGTCTCCAGCCTCTGCATCCTACATGTCATCATCCTCATCCATAGCTGCAGCTTTAGTTGCTCCAGCTCCACTCCCCTGTGCCTGCTCCTGAGGCCAAGCCATAGCACTATGGAACTCGTCCATAGTCCACTTGTGCATTGGTGATGTGTCATACAGGCCTATAATCATCTCAGTTGTGGCCACCTGCCCTCTGCCCTTTGCGGAGAGACTCCATCCTAGCCTCCATCATGGACATGTACATGTCCCTCATCTGGAACGGCTCTGCATGCTGTGCTGGCTCATCCTACTGAGTTGCTCCCCTCCTAGGCCATCTCCGAGGCACTGGTTCAGCTGCCTTATCTCCTCCACAAAATTTTCTATAATAAGCAGCATCTATGGCCTTCCTAGGCCTCTCAAATGGTGGAATAGAAGTATTCACCCCAGCCTACTGGCACAAGTAAGTAATAAGGGAAGAATGTCTCAATGGTGTCCTACTACTCATAATAGTAGCGCAACTCTGAATCTCGTTAGCAATGACCTAGCCAACATTCACGTCCATCTGTCTCAGCATACAATAGATTAACATAATCCTGTGAATAGTGATATCAGAAACATGGGAACACGACTGAACATTGGCATGAGTAAATGCCATCCAATACTTCGCCAAGGGTGTCAGATCTGGCCTTTTGATGTTAATGGGCACTTCATTTGGGTTCCTGTGAAAGTGTCCTCCAGGTACACCCAACACCCTCTTAATGTCCTCATAATCTGAAAACCCTCCTATGTTCAGCGCATACTAGCGCTGATCAACAGCCCACTCAGTGCCCAGGAAGCTGTTAATAGTCTCGGGGTCATATCTGATAATCTCTCTCCATGCTCATTCCTCTAGATAAGGCATTAGTGTCAAATTCCTTCACAACCTCAATGTTAGTTAGCGCAGGATATGTAGCCAGCTTCTCCCAGTTCCTGCTTTCAAGCTCCGCACCAAACTGAGGAGTCAAGTTTGGAATCCAAATGGCCTTCCTCTTCACCAACGGTCTCCTTTCTTGGACAATCAGGAAATGCTGCTCATGTTTCCTAAAGAGGAACCTGTGAGAATAAAATCTCTATGGGGCCTCTCCGGCTCTTTTCTCTTGTTTCTAGTGGTTTTCACTCTCCTTAAAGATGATGCCATTCCTACATCAAATACAATTCAAAAGACCAAGGAAATTCACCATTAAGGGTTAACAAACCATCAAACATACACCATTCAACACTATCCAATGCTCAGGGCAAAACAAGACCCCTCAACGCCACTTGCATCACAGAATAATACCAAAAGTGAAATATGTCGCCCACCGCTCAGCATCCACTGACTGCTCAATGGTGGCATCAGGATTTTTACAAAACCCATTCCTAACCCTTTTAATCTCCACCCAATCAAAAATTACTCAGTTCCAGACCAAAATTATGCAATTTAATCGGTGCAAAACGTTTCTATTTCATCAAATCATGCATAGAAATCAAAAGCCCTAATCTACACATGTTCTTCAACAAAGTTCAATTCTAGAAACCCTAAGAATGAAATTACATGACTTACTTGGGTGGAGATACTCTAGATGCTTGCAAATACTCTTTGAATGATGATGGTGCTTCCCTAATGCAATGCTCTCATCAAAACCCCCAAACTTTGTCAATGGAATTGGTGAAATGTGAAGAACTATGAGATTTTGGTGAGTGGGTGATGAGAAAAGTGGAGGAAAACCTTTAGAATGCTCTTGAAAGTGAAAGCAAAGTGCTAGGGTCCGTGGAGAATGCTTGGGCGCACCCTAGGGAGGTTTTAAAAGTGTGCAAATGGGCCTCCAACGCTGAGCTTTTAAAAGGCCCAAGTTGCAGTTCGTGACGCCACCGCTCAACGCTGGGTTACCGCTGAGCGGTGGGCATTAAAAATTTCTCCCCCCTTTTTGGCTTGCCTTCACGTTTTAGAACCTGTAACACTTGATTTCAACTTTCAATTTTCAATTTTATGCCCTTTCCCTCTCTTATGCAATACTCAAAGCCTATATTGCAACTAAAACAGAGTTAAAAATAAGAAAACAATCAACTTAGTTGCTTCCCAGGTAGCACTTGTTTAAAGTCACGAGCCTGACCCAAACCTTCTAGCACCCATCAGTAAGTGCTTCCTAACACCTTTCAGTAGGTGTACTTACCTGTATCCTTCAATAGATACATAAATAATTAGCATCCCTCGGTAGATGCTACCCAAAAATCGTTCAAAAAAAATCCAAAAATTACATGTCCAAATAATAAAATAATGAAAATAATGTTTTACAACAACTGGATGCCTCCCAGCAAACTCATGTCTTCTCGCCCACTTTGTTGTCTTCATCGCACCAACTCATCAGCTGCTTCTATCCACCTCCTTGACTATTTTGGAGTATGGTCTTTCAATCTCCACTACTCCTTTCTCTTTAAGCTCTTTCACTAACCACTCCTTCTCCTTGTATTTCACCTTTGAACCAGGTCGGAGTGTTGCTTCCTTTGAGTCAAGGTGGATTCCTTTGTCAATATCTTCCTCCTTAGGTACCTGCAAAATATTACAATCATCATTAGTATCTGTATATCCTTCAGTTGCAACATCTCTCCTTGAAGCTTTATATTTGGCTCTCTTTCTTGTACATGTTATCTTCTTCTTAGAGCGAGTATAAATTAAGACATTGTCTTGCTTTTTTAGCATAATCCTCCCGTCATAGATACTCATAACCATTTTAGTACTTCACAAGTTGGAGCCTTCCCAGAATCAATGGAATCCTTTCATTCATCTCCATATCCATGACTATAAAGTCGACCAAGAACTCAAGATGCTCAATACGAACAATCACATCCTCCACCATACCAATCGACATCTTAGTAGATCCATCCGCTACCATCACAGAAAGATTAGACGGTTTCAATATTAGCCCTTCAATTTTTTTCAGATAAAACAAAGGCATCATATTAATAATAGACCCAGAATCTAGCATAGCTCTTCCTACATCCACATCTCTTATAGCACATGGAAGAGTAAGACTTCCTGGATCCTTCATTTTAAGCGGATGTTTTCTCTTCTTAGACTGTGTATAAGCTTCGTGTTCTTCAATTTCCTCTTCATCAAGATCTATCACCTCTCCAAGATAATACTTTATTCTCTTGGAGTAAACAGGAATCTAGTGGAGTACTTTAACTGAAGGCATGACAATCACCTGATTAAAAATCTCTTTAAATTGCTCCCGGTGATTTTTTCTTCTCACATTTTTTTCTCCTATTCTTCTTCTTCTTCCTCGCTGCTTTCTAGCTCAATGATTTCTTTTTCCTCTTCCTCCTCCTCACTACTCTCAATTTCAATAATTTCTTTTTCTGCTCTTCTCTCACTCATGCTCACCACTACTTTGCATTCCACTTTAGGGTTAATATCAGTATTAGCCCTAAATTGGTTCTTCTTTGTGGTTTCCACCCTCTTTGACAGTTGACCAATCTGCATCTCCAGAGTTCTGAAATTGGCTTGGTGACTCGCATAGTGAGAATCATAAACCTTCATAAATATTGCCTCTTGCATCTCTTCAGGTACAACACCTTGACCATTAATATGGTCACCAATACAGAAACCACAAAGTTGTTGAGCTTGAGACACATTCCTGATCTCCTTTGGAAGTTGAGCGAGAATCTTTGACAAATTATCAATTTTCTAAGTGAGAAGGTGATTATAAGCTACTAATGCATCATCAGCAGACAAATGTAGTGTTGAGATTGTTGACAACACAATCTCTATATCAAACTGGTTTTTTATGATGACAACACACTGCTTAATAACAGTACATAAGTTCCAGTGTTACATGTTCAGCTAATATACTATACTATTTTGAACAATAATTTTGTTAAACATGTTTTGTTGATTTGATTGTATGTTCCCTTGGTTGATTATGTGCTACATGTTTGGAACATGCTTGTATTGAAATGTGTGATAAAATGATTTTGATTACTTCTGCAAATTTCTGAAGAAAAGCTCACAAGCACTTTTATGAACTTATACTTGTTGTGACAAAGACCTGGTTCAGTCGAATACACTGGTAATGGATTCGACTAAGTTAAAATCATAGTACAGATTTTGTGAACATGTGCTTGATGAGATTTTGAGTTGAAAAGAATTTCAAAGTGTTTTTCAAGTGTCATTCGACATGGTGGAACACCTATTCCACTGTGTTGCTGTTATTTTTGGAATTTTGTTATGCCTACTTGCTCCAACGACTATATTTTCAAAAGTTAGTTAGGATTGACTGACTGGGTCAACTGTCATGAATGTGTAATGAATTGGTTGACTGAGGAGCCTCTATGTTGACTTTTTGTTATAACTGTTGTAATACAGTCGACTGGATTAGTAGGTTATTCGACTGAGAATGACAGGAAAACTATAAATAGAACAAAACACGATCTGTTCTGTATGACTTTGTGATCTAACATTTTCATTGTCCTGTTTCAAAGTTATTTCTCAGTTTTTTAAGCTCCAAGAATTCTCCAAGAAGACCGTGGTGATCTTTCTTGAGAGAGATTCAGATTGAGGAGTCAATTGCGCATATTGTTTGATCAACATCTGTACAAAAAAGGTGCTTCTGATTTGATCTTGAAGGCTTGGCATCCTGTGAAGACTGTTGTATTTGATTGAAGGCTTGGCAACCTGGGTAGTGTGTTGTGATAGGCTTGGCAACCTGTGAAGCGTGCTGTGATAGGCTTGGCATCCTGTGAAGAATGCTGGTTACACGTTGAGGATTGTTCAACATAGGTTCAGATTGCAGAAGAGGGGATTCTTGCTGCAATTCTGGTTTTGTGTGTGCAACTATATTTGGTTTTGGGTTAGAGAGGAGATTTATATTTTTGCATTGTGGTTCTATAAATTCCTTGTTGTAAAAACCGCAACCATTATAGTGCATTTGCTTCCAAGATTGGAAGGACACTGGATGTAGGCATTGTTGGCCGAACCAATATAAAAACCAGTGTTTGATTTTCTCTATCCCTGCACTCTTTATTTCAGTCGACTTCATCCTTCTAGCAGTCAACTACGTTTTTCCACTGCATTGGAATTTTCATTACTTGCATTTCAAGGAAAGATCAAAAGCTTTGAATTTTCATACCAAAATTGCGAAAAGATTTTGTTTTTGAACTAACACCAATTCACCCCTCCTCTTGGATTAAAACGAAGCCAACCTGTTTCCTAACATGTAGAACTCCCCTCTTCTGAGTTGTTACACCCCATTCACTATAACTCTTGCTCATTCGCAGCCATACTTTCAAGCAAATCATAAGCCTCGTCCTCAGTCTTTCTCCTTATGTCGCCTCCAGCTGAAGCATCTAACATTATCTTAGACTGTGTACTAAGGCCTCCAATGAATGCAAGAACCAAAGTTGTTTTATCGAACCGATGAACAAGAGTTTTTCATAGTAAAATTTTGAACCTATCCAAAGCCTGTCCAAGAGTCTCCTCCATCCCCTGTCTGAAGGAAGAAATCTCCAACTTTCCTTGACTAATTTTCGACTGCGAAAATACTTATGCAGAAATTTGGACGTGTTAACTCATTGGCAAGTGTACCAAATCGTTCAAGTAATAAAACTCGTAAGACCAGGTATCGTTTTCCCAAGAGACTTGTGCAACACATGACAATTCTTCCTTTCATAACTCAATTAGACATCAAAGTGCACAAAAACACAAGAAACTCTTTTTGGT
>NW_014542732.1:698773-701633 GCF_000741045.1 Vigna radiata var. radiata
ACTAAACGTGAGGATAAAACAAGGTTATAAGCTAGAAAGGAGATGATTTTGCTACTAAAATGATGCTTAGATAATGGTAAGAATTAGCATTATCAAACTCCCCCAAACTTACAACTTTGCTTGTCCTCAAGCAAAAGGTCTTCACCTAGCAAACAATTCAACACACTAGTCTAGCAACTCAAGTACGTTTAAATCAAATAAACAAAATCAATCGTGCTTGCTCAGCTTAGAAATTACATTCAAGAGACAATATGCTTTTAGCAAGCTAAACTTCAATCATGGTGCTCATAATTCAAGATCACAAGATAGATGCAAATGCTAGATCAACAAACGTGGCAAGATGTTTTCATTGAATGCATGGACCCAATCCTCACCGAAGAAAGTGTTTCACTCTAGCACAATGGTGGATAAGGATGTGTGTCTAATTCTCTACTATCACAATGTTACACAAATCAACTTTGCCATTTGTTTCAACAATATCAAACACATTCACAAGCAAGTTAGCATCACAAGGACTTTTTAGGGCTTGTACTGTGGCTGGGCTAAGAAGAAAAATTGGTTTTTCTGGACAACAAAACACCTTGAGCTAAGAGAGAAAACAATTTACTTCATGATATAACATTAGTCTCTCTTTTTGCTTCACAATTGGATAAACCACTTCTCAACTCATTTCCCAACTCTTGTTCATTGAATGCATTTTTATTTCTTTTCTTCTTTTTTCTTCTTTTTCTTTCTTTTTGGCTCATATGATTATTTTCTCAATGCTCCCTTATTTCAAAAACTCCCCCAAACTTAAACCATTCTCCTCATCCTAACATATATGTTCATCTCAACTCAAGGCAAGGAGGTTAAGGATTTTTCAATGAGCTTAAGGTTCCAGGGATGAGAAAGTTTTTCTTCAAGGTTNAAGGGTTTTGCATTGGCTTTTAGGCTAAAAAATGTAGAAGAGGTCGAAGAACAAGATGGCCTTGATCATTTGTAACAAGCAAGCAAATAGTTCAAATAGAGAAACTCAGGCAAAATTAACTGTGATTTCAAAGTGATAGCACTCAACAATAAACTCTGAGGCACAACATCTCACAGGTTTACTCAGGGTTCCAAAGTTTGATAAACATCATGCCAAGAATATTGATCACAATTAAAACCAAACATCTATCTAAACAGATACAAGCAACCACAATTTTTGTTCAACAAGCTCAACCACACCATCTCAATCAGATATCCAAAACAATTCAACTGTATAATAAGCAAACACAAGAGATTTGTATTCATTTCAAGCATAGCATATGATTCACTCAAATCACTAGACTAATTGCAAAAGAACTATCCACTAGGCAAGTCAAAAAGAAATCCAAAAACTAAAAACTGAAAGCAAATAAAAAAAACTTGAAATTAAAACTGAAAAACCGATTAAAATGGACTCTTTGAAGCTCCAGTAGTGTAGAACACTAGCTTCACTTATTATGTGAAACATCTTCCTCCTCGCAGTAGCTTATACTCCACAACTGCTCCACCTCCCCCATCAGTAGGGGCTTGGCCCCCAAGCCATGCTTTAAAGTCCTAATGAAGATGTTATCTCTCTTTTTGGTGGACCAACTTATTGCTCAAATTCCTCAGCTCCTTGTATATTCATCTTCATCAATGTTCATAACTTTTGCTTGCAAGAACACCAAGAAACTCGACCAAACACGTTAGTCCAATTTTTATATAAACCAAGTTTTGATAATTGAAAATTGAAAAACATAAAGATAAAAACAAAAGTAACAAATAAAGAAGTGAAATAGAAAAATGACAGACACAACAAAGAAACAAAGCTTGCATAACATGAGCACACCAACCAAACAANAATTCTAATATGCAGAATGATTGAAATGGATTTCCTAAATAACCTCACTCANATCCCTCTTGTTGCAAGATCACTTAGTACTCTCCTAGGGTGATGAATACTACTTTCCCTGTTCTCTAATGTAAAAACACTCAGATCCCTCTTGTTGCGCCTATCTAAGCTTGACACCTCACCCAATCCCTTGGCATAAGCATGTATCAAAACTTGCATTAAGAACCAGAACAGTGGGGTCCAAATACACAATCACGTCGTCTGTCACTCGGGTGATTAGTAATATCTGGGTTGATTTAGCTAGTTCGGTTGTTGAAACCCCATCCCTGGGCATCCCAACAACTAGATCATGCTCTAAGGCGTACCCCGAAACAAGCTTTATGCACAAACCAAACCAGTGGAAAGTAAAATCATCTGAAGGCAAACTGCATAAAAGAAACACAAACAAAACAGACATACAATTGGCAAATAATTCCACTTTCCCTGTTTTCTAAAGTTAGAACACTCAGATCCCTCTTATTGTGCCTACCTAAGTATGACAAACCCTCACCCAATCCCTTGGCGTAAGAAGTCCATCAAAACTTGCCTTAAGTTCCAAAACAGTGAATCCAAACACACAACCCCATCCCTGGTGATTTGCACATCTGGTTTGATTTAATTAGTTCCGCTACTGCATCAAACTCTAAGGCGTACCCCGAGACAGGCATTAAGTACAAACTAAATCAATGGAAAGTCTTAGAAACTAAAGCCAACTGCAGACAAAACAACATTCAAAGACACAACAAACAACAAAGTCTAAAAGAGCCATAAATGCCCAAATTGCCTTGTGTTGGAACACAAGTCCCCGGCAACGGCGTCAAAAACTTGTTAACTCATTGGCAAGTGTACCAAATCGTTCAAGTAATAAAACTGGTAAGACCAGGTATTATTTTCCCAAGAGACTTGTGCAACACATGACAATTCTTCCTTTCATAACTCAATTAGACATCAAAGTGCACAAAAACACAAGAAACTCTTTTTGGT
>NW_014542732.1:702808-711285 GCF_000741045.1 Vigna radiata var. radiata
ACTAAACGTGAGGATAAAACAAGGTTATAAGCTAGAAAGGAGATGATTTTGCTACTAAAATGATGCTTAGATAATGGTAAGAATTAGCATTATCAGGACGCCATAGTCTCCCACGTTGTGAAGCTTCCTTCTGGGAAGGAATGTAACCACAACTTAGTGTTGCCTCCTAGTGAAAAAGGGAACAAACTGAGTTTGACCCTTTCGTCTGAAACTCCAGTCACCTTTACTGTATTACAAATTTCATTGAACGTTGTCAAATGATCATTGGATTCTCATTTGATAGCCCATGAAATTTGTTGCTCTACACCAGATGGATTAACACAGGATTCATCACCATGTTAGTTGTGTTGTCCCTTGGCATGGCAATACTATTAAAGTGCAACGGGCCAACAACATTTGACGCATCTGCAAGTGTGCGTCTAGGAGGAGCTTGCTCTGCCATCTCTTCTGTCCTTTGCGAAGATGCCTCTGGTGAGGGTTCTAATAGCCTTTCAGGAGAAGGGAATAACTCTCTAGACGGACGTCTAACTTTCTTTCCCCTCCTATCACTCAATCCTTCTAGAAGAGGTTGACTTTTCTTGCTTCTGGTTTGAACTGCTTCCTGCATGCACAAGAAACAAAAACCCTAAACGCACTTTTTATATAAAAGAATAAAAATAAAAACAAAATATATACAAAGTCAAATTTAATCAAGTTTACACTACTTGAAAAGTAAAACCACGAGTCCCCAGCAACGGCGCCAAAAACTTGTTAAGCCCCTGACAAGTGTACCAGATCGTATCAAGTAATAATAGACAATAAGTCTAGATCGTTTCCCAAGGAACTCTTAGGCCTTATCTTTCATGTAAATTGATTGCATAAGACTTGAAGGAAGAATAATTTTGTAGTGTTAATGCAAAACTAAATCTAAACATGCAAATGCAAATTGAATAAATTGGCAAATAAAAGATATGAATGAATGGTGTTGTTGGGGTTTACAACTTCATCCTTATCCACCCTCTTATATCTACTATTCTTATTAAATTCGCTTTATTATCAATGTCATGCAACTTTCTAACTTACTCAAAACCCGATTCCTCGGCGAAGAAAGCCTATTACCAATTACTAGTTTACCATTCCTAGTCTCCCTAGTAATTACCAACGCATTAAGTACAGAAGCTTAAAGCAATTGACCATCCTACTCCTATTCCTAGTCAGTATTTCATAATCAAGAGAATTCTTATCAGTTCTACATTTCCCCGTACGATCCCGTATCAACAAAATCAAATATCATGACATCGAATGAGTTAAACGATGTAAGCATTAACGTCAGAAAAGAAAACCCAAACAATTGATAATACAAGCATATGAATAAAATAAAAATTTCAATATCAGAGAGTTTCAAAAGGATTCATTGTTCCCCAACAACAAATGGATTAGTTCACCATAGACTTGGTGAATCTAGATGGAATTAATGGAAAAAATGAAAGAGTAAACCCTAGAATTGATAAATTGGAGCCTAAGCATCCAAGGAACCGCCTCCAATGAGTGTAGAAGGTGCTTTGAAGTCTTCCTCTGCCAAAAGATTACCCTAAGGGTCGCACTGGGTCGTTTTATAACACAGAAAAGTAACAGAATATCGGCCCAGGCCCAACATTTAGGCGCTCAGCGCCCATTTGACTACTCAGCGATAGCCCTCATAATCGCAGAACGCTCAGTGGTGGAATCTGGCGCTCAGCGCTGGGTTTCAGAATCGCAGGACGCTCAGCGTCAGCGCTCAGGCGTGAAATAGTGGCTTTCTCCTCAAAGCTGGCGCTCAGCACTGGAATTGGCGCTGAGCGGTGGACCTTACTATTCTTTTATATCTTTTCTCATCCTTTCTTGAGTCTAAGTCCTCCCTTCTTCACTCTCATCCTTCAATTCTCATCAAATCTTGCCAAAACATTGTAAAACCAAGCATAATATCTCTAAAAACCACTTTTGACTCTCTAAAAACCAAACTAACATGTTTTGCATGATTCTAAGCTCATTTTAAGTCATAAAGGTTGTGTTTTGATATCAAATTTAAGTATAAAAATAACGGTTTTTAGACCGTTATCAGCTAGCAGGCAACATCTATCCATTTCACTTAAGTTATTTCACCATCGTTTCAACCCGAGTTATGTACTCGACTAATCCTTTAGTCTCACTCCTCTTCATGCTCTTGAACTTTCCTTTGAGTTTTTAAATTTGAACCTGCTTCACTCGGTCTTTCCCTCTTACACGCCTTCTCCAATATATTCCATGCTTCGTTTGAAGATTTTACATTTGCAATCTTCTCAAAGCCAAACTCATCGATAGCTCAGTACAATATGTATAGAACTACCTTGACCTTTGTGTGTGCTACCTTTAATGCATTATTATAGGCATTGGTATAGCCTACAATGCTTTCTGGTTCTACAAAACCATCCTCAACCACCTTTCAATTATCTTGGGCCGATGAGTAGCCTTTAGCTATTGACTCCAATTATCATAGTTGTTAGTTTTTGTAATCCTCGACAGTAACATACGATTTATAAGATTGGTCATCTCACTCAAACTTCTAAAAGAACAATTAGGCACTCAAGTTGAGTTCTGATACCAATTGGTAGACAATAAATCTTTATTGTAAATAAATTGATTTATCTATGTTGTTGTGTTATTCATACAAATAATACAATTTATAAACTTATACAAACAATTACAAACAGCTAAAAAGGATTAACACATTAACTACTCATAAAACTTCAAATACTAATTCATTAAGTAACTATAATGACTAATACATTAACTATTAACAACCGTTATAATATATATAATATATTTAAGTTTACTCCAAACTCAATACTATCTGAGTTACGTAACTGTTATAATGTACGTATAGATTGTGATATAGATTGTGCAAGAAAATTGTAATCTTTGAAGAAAATGAAAGAAAGAGAAAAGGAAACTTAAAAGTGGTCTATGGTTGAGGCCTAACTAGACTACACGTGTTGTGTTAAGCTTGAAAAGAACCGAAGGAAAGGAACCAATCTGTTGTACATACACAATGACAGAGATAGATAGGTATATAATAGCTTAGTGTGTGCTGAAACATCTGAATGAGACCAAGATTCATTCCATTTCAAGTGTAATTTGAATTCCCATTCTCGTCCAACGCTGACTAAGCACTCTTTCTGTGTTCCTCTTTCCAAAGGAAAAAATAAAAGGCAAAAGTGGGCAGCATCAGAAAGTGATTAGTCGCATCAGAAAGGTGGAATTTAAGGAGAATGAATGTTGATAGATAAACCTTCCCCTCTTAAGCTCCAAACCATACCATATGTCATAATCACTTTAAGAAACGCTCATTATTCACTTAGTGACTGCCTCTTTCACCTACTCCACATTTATTTCATTTTACTGTGTAAACATAGACTCCAAAAAATACAATATATAACTCAATCATGGTAATATTTTCCCAAAGTTTTAATATGATAATTTGGAAACTTCTATTATAAGAAAGGCATTCGGATGTTGTTTTATAGTTGATGTTGGTTTATAAAAAATAAGTCTATTAACAACCAATCCAATAAAAATGGTTTGATTAGCATTTTTGGTTTTACCGACAGCAGCCTAACCCGTGATCGTTGTCTCTAGCATGCAAGATTAATGGGCTAATCAATCACTAACGAATAATTGATTAGTAGAGAAACGATGCGATGCGAGAGGTTTCTTACAGGCATGAACAAGTGAGGTGTGCATGTCCTTATCAACATATTAAGCAAATCGATGGGAGAAGATTTGAAAGCATTTATAAAAGGGAGAAGGGTAGGATAGAGGGGACCATATTGCCTTATGGTCCTTGTTGCAATGATGCCCTTATTGTTTGTGATAATATTGGCGAGTAATGAGTTGAAGAGGAACGAGTGATTATGTATCATTGGTCGGCTCCTCGTGGCGCACTCTCGCCAACAATTTTTCCCTCACATAAACCCCACTCATTCCTTCCCTCTAATCAACATTTTCACTCTATCACACGCTCAATCCTTCATTTTCTACCTTTTTTTTTACGGTTTTTTCTTAACATATGTATTTAGGAAAGTTAAATTCTACAAAAATACTTGTATATTTTAAAGTCTCTTTAATAAATTAGTATACAAAATTAGAAATAAAATAATTTAAATATATATTTAATCTTCACAATATTGCATGATACAAATTATAAATACAATACTGAAAAACTAAATAATAGTTTTCACAAATCACCATTTAATATGAATTGTCGGTTATATAACTAATATACAATGACACGTCCATTAATATATATATATATATATATATATATATATATATACGTAATTGTTTAAAATAAATTTTCTTCACTTGTGTTGGTATGATGTTGCAAGTAACAACAAAACACTAATTAATTAAATTATAAAAATTGTTAGAAAAATAAAATAAATTTCTAATTCTATTTAGCTTTTTATTTTACTTTTTATCCAAAAAAACAGAAAATATGCAAGTACATTGGAGTGGTTAAGAATTATTTACCTTTTCCAAAAAGATTATATTAATATGTCTTATTATATACTTTAAAACTTCACTTATAAAAAATATTGAATATTAATCTTTATTTTCCAATGTTATGATAATTTATATTTATATTTAATATCTAATAACATGAAGTGTTAATTATAAAAGTATAGAAAATTGTATTTTAAAATTCACATTGTATTTAAAATGATAAGTTTTGATTATTTTAATATTAAAAATTTAAAGTATAAATAGAATTTTTATAAATGAGTTTCATTATTTAAAAGCATGTTTTTTTCTAAAAATCTTTTCTTAGAATTCGCTTTCTCTTCTCTCTAAGATTTCATACAAAATTTGTTTATCTTTTTGAAGATCGAAGAGTATAGGATTTTTCTTAGCACTGAGTTCATCCAGATCAACTAATAAGTTTCTTCAACATGGTACATTGGTTTTCTTTCCCTTTCTTGGTCTAATGATTTTTATCTGTTTTTTGCATGTGGCCCTTTTTGGCTTGCATGTGGTGTTTGTGTTCTTTTTGCCACTCTTTATTGATAAGTGGTATTAATGGTGTGTCATGATCATGTTTTTAATTTTCATAGAGACAATTTGAGCTTCTAATTTGTCTAAGGGTGTTTTAAAGGTTCATTTAGTTAGTTTGGTTGTCTTTCAGGTAAGGAAAACTAGTTGCTTTAGAATGTTGTTGGTATGTTGTTTGAATGTGGTGTTTATATATGAATTGCGTTCTGTGATTTGAGGATTGAATTGAATTGCTTGTTGTTCGGACTATTGTGAATGAGACAACGAAAGAGTTGAGCAATTAGGAAAATTAATATAAATTTTAATGTATAAAAATTGTGTTTAACTAACTTTAAAAATGAAATACTAATTTAAGCAATTATTGAGGTTCAAGTTCACTTAAATCACAAATTCGAGTTTGTTGTAAACTAGTATAGCGTTACCTGACATTGGTTGGGCATTGAGCGCAAGCTTAATTTGTGTAAGTTTGAAAGCAATTTTTGCTTCAGATCATTGAATGCCCCTTTTCACTACTGAGCTCATAGTTTTACGAATGCTTTAGCGTTGAGCGGTAGTAGGGCACCGTTGAACACCATCTTGCACTACAAGTCTAGAGGAATTTTAGTTCCAAGACACTATGTTACAAAAGGGTGTCGCTGAACGTGACAATTTACGAGAACAATGGCATTGAGCACCAATAGTGTCACTGAGTGCAACCTTTTACGAATTATTTGGCATTGAGTGTCATGACTGTCTTTGAGCACAAGCTCTGAGCAGTAATCTGTATGTTTATTTTGTTTGTTCTTGTGGATTGTTTGGTAATTCTTTATATATTCTTTGAGTATTGTTGTGAGTTTGATAACTGTATGTGTAAAAGAAAGGATTTTTATTAAGGTATGATTGTTGAGAGAATTTCAAGGAGAAGTTATGTATGGTGGTGACACTACTACAAAAATGTGCATAGATAGCGCTTTTTTTTATCATAGATAGCGCTTTTTAAGCGCTATCTATGTCTGCGCTATCTATTAATAGATAGCGCTTATAAAAAAAGCGCTATCTATTGGTCTGACAATAGATAGCGCTTATTTAATTGGTGTCTGCCAATAGATAGCGCTTATTTAAATAAGCGCTATCTATTGTCAGACCAATAGATAACGCTTATTTAAATAAGCGCTATCTATTGATTTAGATTTTTCAAAAAAAAAATAATTTTTAATAAAATATTTTAAAAATATAAAATATTTTAAAAAATATAAAATATTAGTTTTATTATATATAAACTTGCATTATTTATTGGTTCTATTTTATAAAAAAATATAAAATATTAAGATAAATATGATAAAAACAANTATAAAAAGAATGTTCAATACTTCAATGTATAAATTAAATAAGACATATATACAACCATAACACATATATCCTATTAATACATATAAGCATGTACATCACCATAAGATAACCTATAAACATGTACTAGTTACATGTAAACGTCAATCTTCCCTAACTTCAATAATTTGATTGTCACGATATTGTCGATGCCTACAATTAAAAAAATACTGCAACAAAGAAAAATAATATAAAATTAGTCAATAAAATTTTTCGTGCAAATTAATTATGATAATGAACATAACTTACCTTAGTTGAAATTNTTCCTCCTTCACATGTGATAATTTCTTTCATATATCGACTCATAATACACAATCGTTGTCATTGAGTTGTCTTGAGCACTAGAAAACCAAAAGTAAAAAACATAACTACAATTTGAACATAATGGCAAATCAAAATTCTAGTAAACTCCAAANAGATTTAGTGTATGATAACAAACAACTATATACCTTGCTTTCATTATAACCATATTCCTCCAACCAATTTCACAATAATAATTATGTTTTATTCACTTGAACTTTGTAAATATTCTTTTTAAGAACTTTAAGTTCAATGTCATAATATANAATTATTACTCATTTACAACAGTTCACAATGTTGTCAAAGTAGGAGCAATCTACCAATCACCGCATCCACAAATGATTTTGATCCTGAAATAAAATGCAACAATGTTTAAAGACATCCCATCAGAAAGCATCACATTACAAAAGCTGTCAACAAAGAACAGAGGTAGCAACTTTGAAAAATATAAAGCATCACATTACAAAAGCTGTCAACAAAGAACAAAGGTANCAACTTTGAAAAATATAAGCATCAAATCAAGACCGTGACATTAAATTATATATGTACATTGTCCGGTAGTTAAATATTTACACTAGTAATGGGTTTCCGTATTAAAACCCAAAGAACAGACAATATGGGGAAATGAAATCAAATTACTTAAATATGTCTAAGGCAAGAACTCACCTGAAAAGGCAACTACAACAACTATTTTTCTAGACACCTCTTTAATTGTCACAGAGGAATCTTTAGGCAGTGGCAAGTTAGCACCATACTTTGATGGCATGACGAAAGACATTCTCCACTTGTCTTGATCTTCAATCTAAGATAATATAATGATAAATTAGAACATCATAAATTACGAATATATATTGAAACGAAACTCCTAATCGAATATTGATTATTAAATACAGAACTTCCAGAAAATAATATCACAAAATCCACACACTTAAGTGCAAAGACACACTAGTACATTGGCTATATCATAACATAAAAACAAAAGGGGAAAAATAACGAAAGAGGAACCTGTTAAAATAAGGTAGATGCAATTATTTCAGTATCATTATTGACAATGTTTNTTACAGTTATATAAAGATATGTTTCTACAATTATGTTTGCTGAAANGGATATAATTATGCTAAATTTGTTGGGCAATGCATATAAAAATAAATAAGATAAAGATTGAAAATGAGATATTTCACGAAAAGGTGTAATACATACCAGTTTTTAACTTATAATTAACACCTCTAAAAGGTGTAATACATACCACACTAAATCATGTTTTACTTACCTAACTTTGCACCATCAAAACCGGTGAAATACATCATAACTCTTATCTTAATTAAAATAACATGTGACATTTGTTTCTAAACTAAATAATTTCATGCATTATATTTCACATCACATATCAGAACTTAAGCATAGAAGGATGCAACATATAGTATAATACCCTAAACTCTTTAATGACCACCAATTTAAGCACTCNAACTCCCACTTTTTTTTTCACATATAAATTCAAGACAACATTTTCACCAAATAGATTCTTGTACTAATTTTCCATGATTCAGACTGGTTAACATTACAACTCCAGACAATAATAGTATATACCAATCCCTATGGCTGCTCACAAATTTATAACACTAAAAGAGTTNAATAATTACATCTAATATACCTTAGAATCATAGAAACTCATGCAATCATGTATTGAAACACTACACCAATGTTATTTGTTACAATAATGTGTATATCTAGTCCAACCAGAAAAATATAACAACACACCATATTTT
>NW_014542732.1:712650-718133 GCF_000741045.1 Vigna radiata var. radiata
TATCTATTGGCATAGGTTTAGATAGCGCTTTTTTAAATAAGCGCTATCTATTATTCTGAACACTCATAGATAGCGCTTATTTAAAAAAGCGCTATCTATTGAGCGCTATCTATGTTCAATTCTGTAGTAGTGTGATGTTTAGTTATGCTTTGACATATGGGAGTTCAGAAAGGAGATGTCTTGATATACTACCAATCATTCAACTCAAATAAAGAGGAATGGTGTGGAGGAGAGAATAGTAGGAGGTCCTAAAGTCAAACTTTTGGTCCTAGCGTGAAAAAGACTAACCTTGTGAGTAGCAGAGTCATAACCCTCGTGTTTATGGCTATGTAGAGCATAAATACTACTACATGTGCATGTTAAGACAAGATCGTCTAAAGAGAATATACTGTCTAACATCTTAGTGTTTTGAACTTTTAACAAACAACATTTAATGAAATAAGGTTTAGAGATGTATAACGTATGGACATTGTGCACATCAGAACACTCTTACTAAACGCTTATAAGATAGATAATGACTTATCAAGCATAACGGAATTAAAAAAACATTTGACTAAAGCGAATATAGTGAAAGAAGCCATAAACACTATATCTTATCAATTGTCATTACTTGAAAAGGTTCAAAATTGTATTAAATGTTTATTATACGAAAGATGCTTCAAGATAATATCAATGTATATATAATTAAATGGATGTAGGCATTGTACCTTGTATGCTCTGCTTTTTCCCTCTTTATTTGTGCAAATATTAACAATCCCAAGATATACTCAAAACACTACACGAGGATCAGAAAGATTTTGTGAGATAGGAAGACATTCCTATAATGTTTTCTAAAGCTTTATGTCCTACCTTAGTCGTTGATGATGTTGGTAAACAGATAGGCTTCGTTTTTACACCAAGACGGGGGGTGAATTGGTGATGTTTCAATAACAAAATCTTTTCGCAATCTTTAATCAAAAGTATGAACCTTTTTTATCTTTCTTGATATGCAAGTAATGAAAATTTATATGCAGCGGAAAAACGTAGTTAACTGCGTAACAAATATAGTCGACTGAAATAAAGAGTGTAGGGATAGAGAAAAGCAAACACTGGGTTTTATACTGATTCGGCCAACAATGCCTACATCCAGTGTCCTTCCAACCTAGGAAGCAAATGCACTATATAGGTTGCGGTTTTTACAACAAGGAATTTATAGAAGACCTCACGTCAAAAATATAAATCTCCTCTCTAACCCAAAACCAAAATATAGCTGCAATAACCAAAACCAGACTCGCAGCAAGAATCCCCTCTTTTGCAATCTAAACTCACGTCGAACAATCCTCAACGTGTAACCCCTGTATCACAACAGGTTAATTCCAGCACTCTTCACAGGATGTCAAGCCTTCAATGATCAATCAAGAAGCACCTTCTTTGTGCAGTTTCTGATCACACAATCAGCGGATAAGCCTTCTCCCTTTGAATATCTCTCAAGATAGATCATCACCGTCTTCTTGGAGAATTCTTAGAGCTGTTAACACAGAGAATTCAATCTGAAACAAGAATGAAAATGTTAGATCATCAAAAGTCTCTAAACAATTCGTGTTCAGCCAATCTATAGTTTTTTGTCAATCACATTGTTTCTCAGTCGAATAGCCTACTAATTTAGTCGACTGTATTATTACAATTATAACAGACAGTCAACATAAAGGCTCTCAGTCAACACGAATCAACACACATTCAATATAGTTAACCAAGTCATCAATGCTTAACTAACATTTAAAAATATAGTGGTTGGAGCGTGTAAGCATAACAAAATTCCAAAACAGATCAATAATACAATCGAGTGTACACAGACCAAAGTCAATTGACACATGGAAAAACATTTTGACATTCTTTTCAATTCAAAACATCACTTAGCACTGATTCTCAAAATCTGTACAAAGGTTTTAAAATAGTCGAATCCATTACAGATGTATTCGACTATACTATAACTTTGTCACACAATTATAAGTTCACGAAAGTGCTTGTGATTTCTCTTTGAAAAATGTGCAGTAAAATATATGTAATAAAGCATTTAACATAGCACATAAGCATGTAAGCATGTTCCACACATATATCAAACAATCAACATAGGAACATACATCACAGTACATCAAACATGTTTAGCAAATATAACAATCAATACAGCAGAGAACATGTAATACAACAATTGTGTACTGTTATTAAGCATAGTGTTGTCATCATCAAAAACTAAATTGATATAGAGTTTGTGTTGTCAACAATATCAACAGATGAATCATTATTTTGTACTATTCACTTAGCTTTTCGCACTGAATTGTGTTAGTGAATTGTGTTTAATTCTCCATTATTGTCTCATTTTCATTATTTGGGCTTAATGAGACTATTAATTCTTTTTTTAATTAATTTGAATTATTTGGGTTGAATTATTCCAATTATTATTGGGGAAAATCGGCAAGTGTACCGAGTCGCACAAGTAATATAAAATGGTAAGACCAAGTATCGTATCCTAGAGGATTCTCGATGCTGATCAATTGTGTGGAAACAAGATTAATTAAGACTTAAAATAAAAGAGACCATGGGTTTGAAGTGCAGAAATAATAAAGCAAATAAAATGTAGTTGATCAGTGGCAAACGAGCACAGAGATGAATGGAGGTTGATTTATGTGAGATGAGTATGTTGTTGGGGTTAAATTTCACCAAGTTCCCTCGCATGTATATAAGAATTCTTCTTTATGCATTAATGCCAACGTCCCTCACTAAATCACTTAAACTCAATCCCTCGATAAATAAGCCTATCCCTAATTACTGTTGAGATTGTTGACAACAGAATTTCTACATCAATCTAGTTTTTTATGATGAAAACACATTGCTTAATAACATGCATATGTTGTTTGCTGTTATTACATGTTCTTATGCAAATAGATTGTTATATCTGTGAACATGATTATGTAATGTGTTACATGCTCCTATGTTGATTGATTGATATATATCTGGAACATGTTTACATGCTTTATGTGCTATGAGCTATGCATCATTTCATATGTTTTACTGCACATGTTTTAAAGCTGAAAACCACAAGCACTTTTATGAACTTATAACTGTGTGACAAAGTTCTAGTGCAGTCGACTACATTATTAAAGGATTCGACTATGCTAAAATCTTTGTACAGATTTTGAGAATCAGTGCTCTGTAATTTTGAGAAGAAAATAATTTCAAAATGTTTTACATGGTTGAAGTCGACTATGTGCTTCACATATTCGACTGTATCTGTTATCTGATTTGGAATTCTGTTATGCTCTTGCACTCTAACAACTATATTTTTAGAAGTTAGTTGAGCATTGATGACTCGGTCAACTGTATTAAATGTGTTTTTTTTTGTTGACTGTAAGCTACTTGGTTGACTGATCTGTTATAACTGTCATAATACAGTCGACTAAATTAGTAGCGCATTCGATTGAGAATCTGACTGAATAATAGAAATCTATAAATAGGCTGAACACATGTTTGTTCAGAAGACTTTTGATGAACTGATAATTTTCATTTTTGTTTCCAACTTCTCTTAGCTCAAAGAATTCTCCAAGAAGACGGTGGTGATCTTTTTCTTGAACGAGATTCAAAGGGGAGATTTTCTGCGCTCACATTTGTTGATCATTATCTGCACAAGGAAGTTGCTTCTGTGTGATCGTGTTCAAGGCTTGACATCCTGTGAAGACTGTTGAATTGTTTGTAAGGCTTGGCATCCTGTAAAGACTGCTGAATTTTTTGTACGGCTTGGCATCCGTAAAGACTACTGGATTTGTACCTGTTGGATACAGGGGATAGTGCACTTTGAGGATTATTCAAAGTGGTGTTTGGCAGATTGCAGAAGAGGGGATTCTTGCTGCAAGTCTTGCTGGTTTATTGCAATTATATTTTGGTTTTGGGTTAGAGAGGAAATTTATATTTTTGACGTGGAGGTGTTCTATAAATTCCTTGTTGTAAAAACCGCAACCATTATAGTGCATTTGCTACCTGGGTTGGAAGGACACTGGATGTAGGCATTGTTGGTCGAACCAATGTTTGATTTTCTCTAGCACATATTTTTTACATTCCAGTCGACTCTATATTTCACGTAGTCAACTAAGTTTTTTCGCTGCATACATATTCTGAGTGCTTGCATTTCAAGAAAGTTCAAAAAGCTTTATACTTTGTTTTCAAGATTGCGAAAAGAACTTATTTTTGATACATCACCAATTCACCCCCCCCCCCCCCCTCCTCTTGGTGTAAATGGAAGCCTACCTATTTTCCAACAATTACCAGTTCATACAATTCCTAGCATTCCTGGTAAAAAAATGTGAAGATCAAGAGGTTAAGACGACTAAGACTCATACCCTCATCCCCGAGCAATATAACCCTTAGGAGTAATTCATCAAGAACCTAAATTGAAAGGAACCTCCCGGCACTCATGCAATTCATAGATAATGTTATTGTATAAGCAAGAATAAAAACAGATGAATTACTCTAACAATTAATGAAAAAGCATATGAAATTAAGAATCAATTCTAATACATGAGAGTTTACAAGGTTACATTATTCCCCAGCAACAAATAAAAATTAGTTCCCTATAGACATGGGGGGAACTCTATGAACTATGGAAGAAAGAATGAGGATGGAAGATTAAGAGTAGGCTGAGAGTGTATTGCTATGCTCTACTCTTCCAGGGATGCAAAACCTAGAGCCCTAGGGTCCTTTAAATAGTGTCAGAAGTGCTCCAGAGTGAGGCCCGGTCCAAAAGAATCAAAACAAAGCAGAAAAAGGACCCGATCCATGTGAAATCACGCTCAACCGTCATAGGGAGGTCGCACGGGCGTGAATTGAGAGTCATGTTGGGCTTGGGCGTTAGATTTGGACGCTCAGGCTACGAAGAGCGTCGCCCGGGCGTCAAGGGCCACTGCCCGAGTGGTGGACGTCGATTCTGTTCACTTGGGCTACGCTTCTGGTCGCCCGGGCTGCATGTTTTCCCTCCTTCTGGTGCCTTTTTGACCCCTTTTAAGCTCCCTCTTCTTGGTCTTTCATCTCTTCTTCTTGTATTTCTTCAATCTCTATCAAAACAAGGGGAATTACTCATAAAATCATTGAAATCAACCTCAATTCTCTTGTTAACACAATTTATTCAAAAATGATGAGTCCAAGCAAGTTTCTAACTGAAAAAGGGTGTTTTTAGTATCAAAATCATATCACAAATAACGCTGTTTTAAACCGTTATCAATTATTATTTGCAGGACAATTTTGGAAACATATTTTGGGACTTCAATATGGTGGCTTGGTTGGTTGTTGACAAATTGGCAAGTGTACCAAATCGTACAAGTAATATAAATGGTAAGACCAAGTATCGTTTTTCCCAAGAGACTCGTATGGCTTTCTCGTTCGCGTGAATTAAAATAATAAGACTTGAAAAATAAAAATTAATAAATTGGTTTTGAGACAAAATATATTAACATGCA